>NW_025957789.1:0-43516 GCF_023159225.1 Perognathus longimembris pacificus
AACCAGCAGACAGACCTGAATCCTTATCTTTACAAGGTCGAACTCAGAACTTTGTTCAGTTTGTCTCGGTGACGGATAATGGAAGGAAGGGCAGGCAACTGGTCGACTTCATTTAAATAAACAAATAAAAAATAAGATAAACTCTCAGGAATAGATAAATAATAACAAAAATATTCTACAGTGGAGAAAGCGAGAGCGCGCGAATGCACTCAAGCAAACACAAACACCACAGCACGATGCGTATTTTTTTTTAAATTGACAAAATAAATCAAAAATAAATCAAAAATAAAAATAAGTGGAAAAGGCGAGAGTGCGCGAGCACACAGGAGCAAAGACAAGCAGCGCAGCTTGATGCGTAGTAAAAAAAAATAATAAATAGACAACTGGTCGACCTCATTAGAAATAAAAACCCAAAAGATTAGATAGACAAACAAACAAACACATAAATGTGGAGAGAAGGGCAGTGCGCGCAGGAGCAAAGGTAAACAGCAGACAGACCTGAATCCTTATCTTTACAAGGTCGACCTCAGAACTTTGTTCAGTTTGTCTCGGTGACGGATAATGGAAGGAAGGGCAGGCAACAGGTCGACTTCATTTAAATAAACAAATAAAAAATAAGATAAACTTCGTCAGGAATAGATAAATAATAACAAAAAAATTGTAAAGTGGAGAAAGCAAGAGCCCGCGAATGCACTCAAGCAAACACAAACAGCACAGCACGATGCGTATTTTTTTTAAAAAATTGACAAAATAAATCAAAAATAAATCAAAAACAAAAATAAGTGGAAAAGGCGAGAGTGCGCGAGCACAACAGGAGCAAAGACAAGCAGCGCAGCTTGATGAGTAGTAAAAAAAATAATAAATAGGACAACTGGTCCACCTCATTAAAAATAAAAACCCAAAAGATTAGATAGACAAACAAACAAACACATAAATGTGGAGATGGGCAGTGCGCGCAGGAGCAAAGGTAAACAGCAGACAGACCTGAATCCTTATCTTTACAAGGTCGACCTCAAACTTTGTTTCAGTTTTTCTCGGTGACGGATAATGGAAGGAAGGGCAGGCAACTGGTCGACTTCATTTAAATAAACAAATAAAAAATAAGATAAACTCTCAGGAATAGATAAATAATACAAAAATTGTAAAGTGGAGAAAGCGAGAGCGCGCGAATGCACTCTAGCAAACACAAACAGCACAGCACGATGCGTATTTTTTTTTAAAATTGACAAAATAAATCAAAAATAAAAATAAGTGGAAAAGGCAAGAGTGCGTGAGCACACAGGAGCAAAGACAAGCAGCGCAGCTTGATGCGTAGTAAAAGAAATAATAAATAGACAACTGGTCGACCTCATTAGAAATAAAAACCCAAAAGATTAGATAGACAAACAAACAAACACATAAATGTGGAGATGGGCAGTGCGCGCAGGAGCAAAGGTAAACAGCAGACAGACCTGAATCCTTATCTTTAAAAGGTCGACCTCAGAACTTTGTTCAGGTTGTCTCGGTGACGGATCATGGAAGGAAGGGCAGGCAACTGGTCGACTTCATTTAAATAAAAAAATAAAAAATAAGATAATCTCTCAGGAATAGATAAATAATAACAAAAAAATTGTAAAGTGGAGAAAGCGAGAGCGCGCGAATGCACTCAAGCAAACAGAAACAGCACAGCATGATGCGTATTTTTTTTTAAAATTGACAAAATAAATCAAAAATAAATCAAAAATAAAAATAAGTGGAAAAGGCGAGAGTGCGCGAGCACACAGGAGCAAAGACAAGCAGCGCAGTTTGATGCGTAGTAAAAAAAAATAATAAATAGACAACTGGTCGACCTCATTAGAAATAAAAACCCAGATGATTAGATAGACAAACAAACAAACACATAAATGTGGAGATGCGAAGTGCGCGCAGGAGCAAAGGTAAACAGCAGACAGACCTGAATCCTTATCTTTACATGGTCGACCTCAGAACTTTGTTCAGTTTGTCTCGGTGACGGATAATGGAAGTAAAGGCAGGCAACTGGTCGACTTCATTTAAATAAACAAATAAAAAATAAGATAAACTCTCAGGAATAGATAAATAATAACAAAAAAATTGCAAAGTGGAGAAAGCGAGAGCGCGCGAATTCACTCAAGCAAACACAAACAGCACAGCACGATGCGTATTTTTTTTTAAAATGGACAAAATAAATCAAAAATAAATCAAAAATAAAAATAAGTGGAAAAGGCGAGAGTGCGCGAGCACACAGGAGCAAAGACAAGCAGCGCAGCCTGATGCGTAGTAAAAAAAATAATAAATAGACAACTGGTCGACCTCATTAGAAATAAAAACCCAGATGATTAGATAGACAAACAAACAAACACATAAATGTGGAAAGAAGGGCAGTGAGCGCAGGAGGAAAGGTAAACAGCAGACAGACCTGAATCTTTATCTTTACTAGGTCGACCTCAGAACTTTGTTCAGTTTGTCTCGGTGACGGATAATGGAAGGAAGGGCAGGCAACTGGTCGACTTCATTTAAATAAACAAATAAAAAATAAGATAAACTCTCAGGAATAGATAAATAATAACAAAAAAATTGTAAAGTGGAGAAAGCGAGAGCGCGCGAATGCACTCAAGCAAACACAAACAGCACAGCACGATGCGTATTTTTTTTAAATTGACAAAATAAATCAAAAATAAATCAAAAATAAAAATAAGTGGAAAAGGCGAGAGTGCGCGAGCACACAGGAGCAAAGACAAGCAGCGCAGCTTGATGTGTTGTAAAAAAATAATAAATAGACAACTGGTCGACCTCATTAGAAATAAAAACCCAAAAGATTAGATAGACAAACAAACAAACACATAAATGTGGAGAAGTGCAGTGCGCGCAGGAGCAAAGGTAAACAGCAGACAGACCTGAATCCTTATCTTTACACGGTCGACCTCAGAACTTTGTTCAGTTTGTCTCGGTGACGGATAATGGAAGGAAGGGCAGGCAACTGGTCGACTTCATTTAAATAAACAAATAAAAAATAAGATAAACTCTCAGGAATAGATAAATAATAACAAAAATATTGTAAAGTGGAGAAAGCGAGAGCGCGCGAATGCACTCAAGCAAACACAAACAGCACAGCACGATGCGTATATTTTTTTAAATTGACAAAATAAATCAAAAATAAATCAAAAATAAAAATAAGTGGAAAAGGCGAGAGTGCGCGAGCACACAGGAGCAAAGACAAGCAGCGCAGCCTGATGCGTAGTAAAAAAAATAATAAATAGACAACTGGTCGACCTCATTAGAAATAAATACCCAAAAGATTAGATAGACAAACAAACACACACATAAATGTGGAGAGAAGGGCAGGGCGCGCAGGAGCAAAGGTAAACAGCAGACAGACCTGAATCCTTATCTTTACAAGGTCGACCTAAGATCTTTGTTCAGTTTGTCTCGGTGACGGATAATGGAAGGAAGGGCAGGCAACTGGTCGACTTCATTTAAATAAACAAATAAAAAATAAGATAAACTCTCAGGAATAGATAAATAATAACAAAAAAATTGCAAAGTGGAGAAAGCGAGAGCGCGCGAATGCACTCAAGCAAACACAAACAGCACAGCATGATGCGTATTTTTCTTTAAAATTGACAAAATAAATCAAAAATAAATCAAAAATAAAAATAAGTGGAAAAAGCGAGAGTGCGCGAGCACACAGGAGCAAAGACAAGCAGCGCAGCCTGATGCGTAGTAAAAAAAATAATAAATAGACAACTGGTCGACCTCATTAGAAATAAAAACCCAAAAGATTAGATAGACAAACAAACAAACACATAAATGTGGAAAGAAGGGCAGTGCGCGCAGGAGCAAAGGTATATAGCAGACAGACCTGAATCCTTATCTTTACAAGTTCGACCTCAGAACTTTGTTCAGTTTGTCTCGGTGACGGATAATGGAAGGAAGGGCAGGCAACTGGTCGACTTCATTTAAATAAAAAAATAAAAAATAAGATAAACTCTCAGGAATAGATAAATAATAACAAAAAAATTGTAAAGTGGAGAAAGCGAGAGCGCGCGAATGCACTCAAGCAAACACAAACAGCACAGCATGATGCGTATTTTTTTTTAACATTGACAAAATAAATCAAAAATAAAAATAAGTGGAAAAGGCGAGAGTGCGCGAGCACACAGGAGCAAAGACAAGCAGCGCAGCTTGATGCGTAGTAAAAAAATAATAATAAATGCACAACTGGTCGACCTCATTAGAAATAAAAACCCAGAAGATTAGATAGACAAACAAACAAACACATAAATGTGGAGAGAAGGCAGTGCGCGCAGGAGCAAAGGTAAGCAGCAGACAGACCTGAATCCTTATATTTACAAGGTCGACCTCAGAACTTTGTTCATTTTGTCTCGGTGACGGATAATGGAAGGAAGGGCAGGCAACTGGTCGACTTCATTTAAATACACAAATAAAAAATAAGATAAACTCTGAGGAATAGATAAATAATAACAAAAAAATTGTAAAGTGGAGAAAGCGAGAGCGCGCGAATGCACTCAAGCAAACACAAACAGCACAGCACGATGCGTATTTTTTTTTAAAATTGACAAAATAAATCAAAAATAAAAATAAGTGGAAAAGGCGAGAGTGCGCGAGCACACAGGAGCAAAGACAAGCAGCACAGCTTGATGCGTAGTAAAAAAAATAATAAATAGACAACTGGTGGACCTCATTAGAAATAAAAACCCAAAAGATTAGATAGACAAACAAACAAACACATAAATGTGGAGAGAAGGGCAGTGTGCGCAGGAGTAAAGGTAAACAGCAGACAGACCTGAATCCTTATCTTTACAAGGTCGACCTCAGAACTTTGTTCAGTTTGTCTCGGTGACGGATAATGGAAGGAAGGGCAGGCAACTGGTCGACTTCATTTAAATAAACAAATAAAAAATAAGATAAACTCTCAGGAATAGATAAATAATAACAAAAAAATTGTAAAGTGGAGAAAGCGAGAGCGCGCGAATGCACTCAAGCAAACACAAACAGCACAGCACGATGCGTATTTTTTTTAAAATTGACAAAATAAATCAAAAATAAATCAAAAATAAAAATAAGTGGAAAAGGCGAGAGTGCGCGAGCACACAGGAGCAAAGACAAGCAGCGCAGCTTGATTCGTACTAAAAAAAATAATAAATAGACAACTGGTCGACCTCATTAGAAATAAAAACCCAAAAGATTATGTAGACAAACAAACAAACACATAAATGTGGAGAGAAGGGCAGTGCGCGAAGGAGCAAAGGTAAACAGCAGACAGACCTGAATCCTTATCTTTACAAGGTCGACCTCAGAACATTGTTCAGTTTGTCTCGGTGACGGATAATGGAAGGAAGGGCAGGCAACTGGTCGACTTCATTTAAATAAACAAATAAAAAATAAGATAAACTCTCAGGAATAGATAAATAATAACAAAAAAATTGTAAAGTGGAGAAAGCGAGAGCGCGCGAATGCACTCAAGCAAACACAAACAGCACAGCACGATGCATATTTTTTATTAAATTGACAAAATAAATCAAAAATAAATCAAAAATAAAAATAAGTGGAAAAGGCGAGAGTGCGCGAGGACACAGGAGCAAAGACAAGCAGCGCAGCTTGATGCGTAGTAAAAAAAATAATAAATAGACAACTGGTCGACCTCATTAGAAATAAAAACCCAAAGATTAGATAGACAAACAAACAAACACATAAATGTGGAGAGAAGGGCAGTGTGCGCAGGAGCAAATGTAAACAGCAGACAGACCTGAATCCTTATCTTTACAAGGTCGACCTCAGAACTTTGTTCAGTTTGTCTCGGTGACGGATAATGGAAGGAAGGGCAGGCAACTGGTCGACTTCATTTAAATAAACAAATAAAAAATAAGATAAACTCTCAGGAATAGATAAATAATAACAAAAATTGTAAAGTGGAGAAAGCGAGAGCGCGCGAATGCACTCAAGCAAACACAAACAGCACAGCACGATGCGTATTTTTTTTTAAATTGACAAAATAAATCAAAAATAAATCAAAAATAAAAATAAGTGGAAAAGGCGAGAGTCCGCGAGCACACAGGAGCAAAGACAAGCAGCGCAGCTTGATGCGTAGTAAAAAAAAATAATAAATAGACAACTGGTCGACCTCATTAGAAATAAAAACCCAAAAGATTAGATAGACAAACAAACAAACACATAAATGTGGAGAGAAGGGCAGTGCGGGCAGGAGCAAATGTAAACAGCAGACAGACCTGAATCCTTATATTTACAAGGTCGACTCAGAACTTTGTTCAGTTTGTCTCGGTGACGGATAATGGAAGGAAGGGCAGGCAACTGGTCGACTTCATTTAAATAAACAAAAAATAAGATAAACTCTCAGGAATAGACAAATAATAACAAAAATATTGTAAAGTGGAGAAAGCGAGAGCGCGCGAATGCACTCAAGCAAACACAAACAGCACAGCACGATGCGTATATTTTTTTAAATTGACAAAATAAATCAAAAATAAATCAAAAATAAAAATAAGTGGAAAAGGCGAGAGTGCGCGAGCACACAGGAGCAAAGACAAGCAGCGCAGCTTGATGCGTAGTAAAAAAAATAATAAATAGACAACTGGTCGACCTCATTAGAAATAAAAACCCAAAAGATTAGATAGACAAACAAACAAACACATAAATGTGGAGAGAAGGGCAGGGCGCGCAGGAGCAAAGGTAACCAGCAGACAGTCCTGAATCCTTATCTTTACAAGGTCGACCTCAGAACCTTGTTCAGTTTGTCTCGGTGACGGATAATGGAAGGAAGGTCAGGCAACTGGTCGACTTCATTTAAATAAACAAATAAAAAATAAGATAAACTCTCAGGAATAGATAAATAATAACAAAAATATTGTAAAGTGGAGAAAGCGAGAGGGCGCGAATGCACTCAAGCAAACACAAACAGCACAGCACGATGCGTATTTTTTTTAAAATTGACAAAATAAATCAAAAATAAATCAAAAATAAAAATAAGTAGAAAAGGCGAGAGTGCGCGAGCACACAGGAGCAAAGACAAGCAGCGCAGCTTGATGCGTAGTAAAAAAAATAATAAATAGACAACTGGTCGACCTCATTAGAAATAAATACCCAAAAGATTAGATAGACAAACAAACAAACACATAAATGTGGAGAGAAGGGCAGTGCGCGCAGGAGCAAAGGTAAACAGCAGACAGACCTGAATCCTTATATTTACAAGGTCGACTCAGAACTTTGTTCAGTTTGTCTCGGTGACGGATAATGGAAGGAAGGGCAGGCAACTGGTCGACTTCATTTAAATAAACAAAAAATAAGATAAACTCTCAGGAATAGACAAATAATAACAAAAATATTGTAAAGTGGAGAAAGCGAGAGCGCGCGAATGCACTCAAGCAAACACAAACAGCACAGCACGATGCGTATATTTTTTTAAATTGACAAAATAAATCAAAAATAAATCAAAAATAAAAATAAGTGGAAAAGGCGAGAGTGCGCGAGCACACAGGAGCAAAGACAAGCAGCGCAGCTTGATGCGTAGTAAAAAAAATAATAAATAGACAACTGGTCGACCTCATTAGAAATAAAAACCCAAAAGATTAGATAGACAAACAAACAAACACATAAATGTGGAGAGAAGGGCAGGGCGCGCAGGAGCAAAGGTAACCAGCAGACAGTCCTGAATCCTTATCTTTACAAGGTCGACCTCAGAACCTTGTTCAGTTTGTCTCGGTGACGGATAATGGAAGGAAGGTCAGGCAACTGGTCGACTTCATTTAAATAAACAAATAAAAAATAAGATAAACTCTCAGGAATAGATAAATAATAACAAAAATATTGTAAAGTGGAGAAAGCGAGAGGCGCGAATGCACTCAAGCAAACACAAACAGCACAGCACGATGCGTATTTTTTTTAAAATTGACAAAATAAATCAAAAATAAATCAAAAATAAAAATAAGTAGAAAAGGCGAGAGTGCGCGAGCACACAGGAGCAAAGACAAGCAGCGCAGCTTGATGCGTAGTAAAAAAAATAATAAATAGACAACTGGTCGACCTCATTAGAAATAAATACCCAAAAGATTAGATAGACAAACAAACAAACACATAAATGTGGAGAGAAGGGCAGTGCGCGCAGGAGCAAAGGTAAACAGCAGACAGACCTGAATCCTTATCTTTACAAGGTCGACCTCAGAACATTGTTCAGTTTGTCTCGGTGACGGATAATGGAAGGAAGGGCAGGCAACTGGTCGACTTCATTTAAATAAACAAATAAAAAATAAGATAAACTCTCAGGAATAGATAAATTATAACAAAAATTGTAAAGTGTAGAAAGCGAGAGCGCGCGAATGCACTCAAGCAAACACAAACAGCACAGCACGATGCGTATTTTTTTTAAATTGACAAAATAAATCAAAAATAAATAAAAAATAAAAATAAGTGGAAAAGGCGAGAGTGCGCGAGCACATAGGAGCAAAGACAAGCAGCGCAGCTTGATGCGTAGTAAAAAAAATAATAAATAGACAACTGGTCGACCTCATTAGAAATAAAAACCCAAAAGATTAGATAGACAAACAAACAAACACATAAATGTGGAGAGAAGGGCAGTGCGCGCAGGAGCAAAGGTAAACAGCAGACAGACTCCTGAATCCTTATATTTACAAGGTCGACTCAGAACTTTGTTCAGTTTGTCTCGGTGACGGATAATGGAAGGAAGGTCAGGCAACTGGTCGACTTCATTTAAATAAACAAAAAATAAGATAAACTCTCAGGAATAGACAAATAATAACAAAAATATTGTAAAGTGGAGAAAGCGAGAGCGCGCGAATGCACTCAAGCAAACACAAACAGCACAGCACGATGCGTATATTTTTTTAAATTGACAAAATAAATCAAAAATAAATCAAAAATAAAAATAAGTGGAAAAGGCGAGAGTGCGCGAGCACACAGGAGCAAAGACAAGCAGCGCAGCTTGATGCGTAGTAAAAAAAATAATAAATAGACAACTGGTCGACCTCATTAGAAATAAAACCCAAAAGATTAGATAGACAAACAAACAAACACATAAATGTGGAGAGAAGGGCAGTGGGCGCAGGAGCAAAGGTAAACAGAAGACAGACCTGAATCCTTATCTTTACAAGGTCGACCTCAGATCTTTGTTCAGTTTGTCTCGGTGACGGATAATGGAAGGAAGGGCAGGCAACTGGTCGACTTCATTTAAATAAACAAATAAAAAATAAGATAAACTCTCAGGAATAGATAAATAATAACAAAAATATTGTAAAGTGGAGAAAGCGAGAGGGCGCGAATGCACTCAAGCAAACACAAACAGCATAGCACGATGCGTATTTTTTTTTAAAATTGACAAAATAAATCAAAAATAAATCAAAAATAAAAATAAGTAGAAAAGGCGAGAGTGCGCGAGCACACAGGAGCAAAGACAAGCAGCGCAGCTTGATGCGTAGTAAAAAAAATAATAAATAGACAACTGGTCGACCTCATTAGAAATAAATACCCAAAAGATTAGATAGACAAACAAACAAACACATAAATGTGGAGAGAAGGGCAGTGCGCGCAGGAGCAAAGGTAAACAGCAGACAGACCTGAATCCTTATCTTTACAAGGTCGACCTCAGAACATTGTTCAGTTTGTCTCGGTGACGGATAATGGAAGGAAGGGCAGGCAACTGGTCGACTTCATTTAAATAAACAAATAAAAAATAAGATAAACTCTCAGGAATAGATAAATTATAACAAAAATTGTAAAGTGTAGAAAGCGAGAGGCGCGAATGCACTCAAGCAAACACAAACAGCACAGCACGATGCGTATTTTTTTTAAATTGACAAAATAAATCAAAAATAAATAAAAATAAAAATAAGTGGAAAAGGCGAGAGTGCGCGAGCACATAGGAGCAAAGACAAGCAGCGCAGCTTGATGCGTAGTAAAAAAAATAATAAATAGACAACTGGTCGACCTCATTAGAAATAAAAACCCAAAAGATTAGATAGACAAACAAACAAACACATAAATGTGGAGAGAAGGGCAGGGCGCGCAGGAGCAAAGGTAACCAGCAGACACTCCTGAATCCTTATCTTTACAAGGTCGACCTCAGAACTTTGTTCAGTTTGTCTCGGTGACGGATAATGGAAGGAAGGTCAGGCAACTGGTCGACTTCATTTAAATAAACAAATAAAAATAAGATAAACTCTCAGGAATAGATAAATAATAACAAAAATATTGTAAAGTGGAGAAAGCGAGAGCGCGCGAATGCACTCAAGCAAACACAAACAGCACAGCATGATGCGTATTTTTTTTAAAATTGACAAAATAAATCAAAAATAAATCAAAAATAAAAATAAGTAGAAAAGGCGAGAGTGCGCGAGCACACAGGAGCAAAGACAAGCAGCGCAGCTTGATGCGTAGTAAAAAAAATAATAAATAGACAACTGGTCAACCTCATTAGAAATAAATACCCAAAAGATTAGATAGACAAACAAACAAACACATAAATGTGGAGAGAAGGGCAGTGGGCGCAGGAGCAAAGGTAAACAGAAGACAGACCTGAATCCTTATCTTTACAAGGTCGACCTCAGATCTTTGTTCAGTTTGTCTCGGTGACGGATAATGGAAGGAAGGGCAGGCAACTGGTCGACTTCATTTAAATAAACAAATAAAAAATAAGATAAACTCTCAGGAATAGATAAATAATAACAAAAAAATTGTAAAGTGGAGAAAGCGAGAGCGCGCGAATGTACTCAAGCAAACACAAACAGCATAGCGCGATGCGTATTTTTTTTTAAAATTGACAAAATAAATCAAAAATAAATCAAAAATAAAAATAAGTGGAAAAGGCGAGAGTGCGCGAGCACACAGGAGCAAAGACAAGCAGCGCAGCTTGATGCGTAGTAAAAAAAATAATAAATAGACAACTGGTCGACCTCATTAGAAATAAAAACCCAAAAGATTAGATAGACAAACAAACAAACACATAAATGTGGAGATGGGAAGTGCGCGCAGGAGCAAAGGTAAACAGCAGACAGACCTGAATCCTTATCTTTACAAGGTCGACCTGAGAACTTTGTTCAGTTTGTCTCGGTGACCGATAATGGAAGGAAGGGCAGGCAACTGGTCGACTTCATTTAAATAAACAAATAAAAAATAAGATAAACTCTCAGGAATAGATAAATAATAACAAAAATATTGTAAAGTGGAGAAAGCGAGAGGGCGCGAATGCACTCAAGCAAACACAAACAGCACAGCACGATGCGTATTTTTTTTAAATTGACAAAATAAATCAAAAATAAATCAAAAATAAAAATAAGTAGAAAAGGCGAGAGTGCGCGAGCACACAGGAGCAAAGACAAGCAGCGCAGCTTGATGCGTAGTAAAAAAAATAATAAATAGACAACTGGTCGACCTCATTAGAAATAAATACCCAAAAGATTAGATAGACAAACAAACAAACACATAAATGTGGAGAGAAGGGCAGTGCGCGCAGGAGCAAAGGTAAACAGCAGACAGACCTGAATCCTTATCTTTACAAGGTCGACCTCAGAACATTGTTCAGTTTGTCTCGGTGACGGATAATGGAAGGAAGGGCAGGCAACTGGTCGACTTCATTTAAATAAACAAATAAAAAATAAGATAAACTCTCAGGAATAGATAAATTATAACAAAAATTGTAAAGTGTAGAAAGCGAGAGGGCGCGAATGCACTCAAGCAAACACAAACAGCACAGCACGATGCGTATTTTTTTTTAAATTGACAAAATAAATCAAAAATAAATAAAAAATAAAAATAAGTGGAAAAGGCGAGAGTGCGCGAGCACATAGGAGCAAAGACAAGCAGCGCAGCTTGATGCGTAGTAAAAAAAATAATAAATAGACAACTGGTCGACCTCATTAGAAATAAAAACCCAAAAGATTAGATAGACAAACAAACAAACACATAAATGTGGAGAGAAGGGCAGGGCGCGCAGGAGCAAAGGTAACCAGCAGACACTCCTGAATCCTTATCTTTACAAGGTCGACCTCAGAACTTTGTTCAGTTTGTCTCGGTGACGGATAATGGAAGGAAGGTCAGGCAACTGGTCGACTTCATTTAAATAAACAAATAAAAATAAGATAAACTCTCAGGAATAGATAAATAATAACAAAAATATTGTAAAGTGGAGAAAGCGAGAGCGCGCGAATGCACTCAAGCAAACACAAACAGCACAGCATGATGCGTATTTTTTTTAAAATTGACAAAATAAATCAAAAATAAATCAAAAATAAAAATAAGTAGAAAAGGCGAGAGTGCGCGAGCACACAGGAGCAAAGACAAGCAGCGCAGCTTGATGCGTAGTAAAAAAAATAATAAATAGACAACTGGTCAACCTCATTAGAAATAAATACCCAAAAGATTAGATAGACAAACAAACAAACACATAAATGTGGAGAGAAGGGCAGTGGGCGCAGGAGCAAAGGTAAACAGAAGACAGACCTGAATCCTTATCTTTACAAGGTCGACCTCAGATCTTTGTTCAGTTTGTCTCGGTGACGGATAATGGAAGGAAGGGCAGGCAACTGGTCGACTTCATTTAAATAAACAAATAAAAAATAAGATAAACTCTCAGGAATAGATAAATAATAACAAAAAATTGTAAAGTGGAGAAAGCGAGAGCGCGCGAATGTACTCAAGCAAACACAAACAGCATAGCGCGATGCGTATTTTTTTTTAAATTGACAAAATAAATCAAAAATAAATCAAAAATAAAAATAAGTGGAAAAGGCGAGAGTGCGCGAGCACACAGGAGCAAAGACAAGCAGCGCAGCTTGATGCGTAGTAAAAAAAATAATAAATAGACAACTGGTCGACCTCATTAGAAATAAAAACCCAAAAGATTAGATAGACAAACAAACAAACACATAAATGTGGAGATGGGAAGTGCGCGCAGGAGCAAAGGTAAACAGCAGACAGACCTGAATCCTTATCTTTACAAGGTCGACCTCAGAACTTTGTTCAGTTTGTCTCGGTGACCGATAATGGAAGGAAGGGCAGGCAACTGGTCGACTTCATTTAAATAAACAAATATAAAATAAGATAAACTCTCAGGAATAGATAAATAATAACAAAAAAATTGCAAAGTGGAGAAAGCGAGAGTGCGCGAATGCACTCAAGCAAACACAAACAGCACAGCACGATGCGTATTTTTTTTTAAAATTGACAAAATAAATCAAAAATAAATCAAAAATAAAAATAAGTGAAAAAAGCGAGAGTGCGCGAGCAAACAGGAGCAAAGACAAGCAGCGCAGCTTGATGCGTAGTAAAAAAAATAATAAATAGACAACTGGTCGACCTCATTAGAAATAAAAACCCAAAAGATTAGATAGACAAACAAACAAACACATAAATGTGGAAAGAAGGGCAGTTCGCGCAGGAGCAAAGGTATACAGCAGACAGACCTGAATCCTTATCTTTACAAGGTCGACCTCAGAACTTTGTTCAGTTTGTCTCGGTGACGGATAATGGAAGGAAGGGCAGGCAACTGGTCGACTTCAGTTAAATAAAAAAATAAAAAATAAGATAAACTCTCAGGAATAGATAAATAATAACAAAAAAATTGTAAAGTGGAGAAAGCGAGAGCGCGCGAATGCACTCAAGCAAACACAAACAGCACAGCATGATGCGTATTTTTTTTTAACACTGACAAAATAAATCAAAAATAAAAATAAGTGGAAAAGGCGAGAGTGCGCGAGCACACAGGAGCAAAGACAAGCAGCGCAGCTTGATGCGTAGTAAAAAAAATAATAAATAGACAACTGGTCGACCTCATTAGAAATAAAAACCCAAAAGATTAGATAGACAAACAAACAAACACATAAATGTGGAGATGGGAAGTGCGCGCAGGAGCAAAGGTAAACAGCAGACAGACCTGAATCCTTATCTTTACAAGGTCGACCTCAGATCTTTGTTCAGTTTGTCTCGGTGACGGATAATGGAAGGAAGGGCAGGCAACTGGTCGACTTCATTTAAATAAACAAATAAAAAATAAGATAAACTCTCAGGAATAGATAAATAATAACAAAAAAATTGTAAAGTGGAGAAAGCGAGAGCGCGCGAATGTACTCAAGCAAACACAAACAGCATAGCGCGATGCGTATTTTTTTTTAAAATTGACAAAATAAATCAAAAATAAATCAAAAATAAAAATAAGTGGAAAAGGCGAGAGTGCGCGAGCACACAGGAGCAAAGACAAGCAGCGCAGCTTGATGCGTAGTAAAAAAAATAATAAATAGACAACTGGTCGACCTCATTAGAAATAAAAACCCAAAAGATTAGATAGACAAACAAACAAACACATAAATGTGGAGATGGGAAGTGCGCGCAGGAGCAAAGGTAAACAGCAGACAGACCTGAATCCTTATCTTTACAAGGTCGACCTCAGAACTTTGTTCAGTTTGTCTCGGTGACCGATAATGGAAGGAAGGGCAGGCAACTGGTCGACTTCATTTAAATAAACAAATATAAAATAAGATAAACTCTCAGGAATAGATAAATAATAACAAAAATTGCAAAGTGGAGAAAGCGAGAGTGCGCGAATGCACTCAAGCAAACACAAACAGCACAGCACGATGCGTATTTTTTTTAAAATTGACAAAATAAATCAAAAATAAATCAAAAATAAAAATAAGTGAAAAAAGCGAGAGTGCGCGAGCAAACAGGAGCAAAGACAAGCAGCGCAGCTTGATGCGTAGTAAAAAAAATAATAAATAGACAACTGGTCGACCTCATTAGAAATAAAAACCCAAAAGATTAGATAGACAAACAAACAAACACATAAATGTGGAAAGAAGGGCAGTTCGCGCAGGAGCAAAGGTATACAGCAGACAGACCTGAATCCTTATCTTTACAAGGTCGACCTCAGAACTTTGTTCAGTTTGTCTCGGTGACGGATAATGGAAGGAAGGGCAGGCAACTGGTCGACTTCAGTTTAAATAAAAAAATAAAAAATAAGATAAACTCTCAGGAATAGATAAATAATAACAAAAAATTGTAAAGTGGAGAAAGCGAGAGCGCGCGAATGCACTCAAGCAAACACAAACAGCACAGCATGATGCGTATTTTTTTTTAACACTGACAAAATAAATCAAAAATAAATCAAAAATAAAAATAAGTGGAAAAGGCGAGAGTGCGCGAGCACACAGGAGCAAAGACAAGCAGCGCAGCTTGATGCGTAGTAAAAAAAATAATAAATAGACAACTGGTCGACCTCATTAGAAATAAAACCCAAAAGATTAGATAGACAAACAAACAAACACATAAATGTGGAGATGGGAAGTGCGCGCAGGAGCAAAGGTAAACAGCAGACAGACCTGAATCCTTATCTTTACAAGGTCGACCTCAGAACTTTGTTCAGTTTGTCTCGGTGACCGATAATGGAAGGAAGGGCAGGCAACTGGTCGACTTCATTTAAATAAACAAATAAAAAATAAGATAAACTCTCAGGAATAGATAAATAATAACAAAAATATTGTAAAGTGGAGAAAGCGAGAGGGCGCGAATGCACTCAAGCAAACACAAACAGCACAGCACGATGCGTATTTTTTTTAAAATTGACAAAATAAATCAAAAATAAATCAAAAATAAAAATAAGTAGAAAAGGCGAGAGTGCGCGAGCACACAGGAGCAACGACAAGCAGCGCAGCTTGATGCGTAGTAAAAAAAATAATAAATAGACAACTGGTCGACCTCATTAGAAATAAATACCCAAAAGATTAGATAGACAAACAAACAAACACATAAATGTGGAGAGAAGGGCAGTGCGCGCAGGAGCAAAAGTAAACAGCAGACAGACCTGAATCCTTATCTTTACAAGGTCGACCTCAGAACATTGTTCAGTTTGTCTCGGTGACGGATAATGGAAGGAAGGGCAGGCAACTGGTCGACTTCATTTAAATAAACAAATAATAAATAAGATAAACTCTCAGGAATAGATAAATTATAACAAAAATTGTAAAGTGTAGAAAGCGAGAGGGCGCGAATGCACTCAAGCAAACACAAACAGCACAGCACGATGCGTATTTTTTTGAAATTGACAAAATAAATCAAAAATAAATAAAAAATAAAAATAAGTGGAAAAGGCGAGAGTGCGCGAGCACATAGGAGCAAAGACAAGCAGCGCAGCTTGATGCGTAGTAAAAAAAATAATAAATAGACAACTGGTCGACCTCATTAGAAATAAAAACCCAAAAGATTAGATAGACAAACAAACAAACACATAAATGTGGAGAGAAGGGCAGGGCGCGCAGGAGCAAAGGTAACAGCAGACACTCCTGAATCCTTATCTTTACAAGGTCGACCTCAGAACTTTGTTCAGTTTGTCTCGGAGACGGATAATGGAAGGAAGGTCAGGCAACTGGTCGACTTCATTTAAATAAACAAATAAAAATAAGATAAACTCTCAGGAATAGATAAATAATAACAAAAAATTGTAAAGTGGAGAAAGCGAGAGCGCGCGAATGCACTCAAGCAAACACAAACAGCACAGCATGATGCGTATTTTTTTTAAAATTGACAAAATAAATCAAAAATAAATCAAAAATAAAAATAAGTAGAAAAGGCGAGAGTGCGCGAGCACACAGGAGCAAAGACAAGCAGCGCAGCTTGATGCGTAGTAAAAAAAATAATAAATAGACAACTGGTCAACCTCATTAGAAATAAATACCCAAAAGATTAGATAGACAAACAAACAAACACATAAATGTGGAGAGAAGGGCAGTGGCGCAGGAGCAAAGGTAAACAGAAGACAGACCTGAATCCTTATCTTTACAAGGTCGACCTCAGATCTTTGTTCAGTTTGTCTCGGTGACGGATAATGGAAGGAAGGGCAGGCAACTGGTCGACTTCATTTAAATAAACAAATAAAAAATAAGATAAACTCTCAGGAATAGATAAATAATAACAAAAAAATTGTAAAGTGGAGAAAGCGAGAGCGCGCGAATGTACTCAAGCAAACACAAACAGCATAGCGCGATGCGTATTTTTTTTTAAAATTGACAAAATAAATCAAAAATACAAAAATAAAAATAAGTGGAAAAGGCGAGAGTGCGCGAGCACACAGGAGCAAAGACAAGCAGCGCAGCTTGATGCGTAGTAAAAAAATAATAAATAGACAACTGGTCGACCTCATTAGAAATAAAAACCCAAAAGATTAGATAGACAAACAAACAAACACATAAATGTGGAGATGGGAAGTGCGCGCAGGAGCAAAGGTAAACAGCAGACAGACCTGAATCCTTATCTTTACAAGGTCGACCTCAGAACTTTGTTCAGTTTGTCTCGGTGACCGATAATGGAAGGAAGGGCAGGCAACTGGTCGACTTCATTTAAATAAACAAATAAAAAATAAGATAAACTCTCAGGAATAGATAAATAATAACAAAAATATTGTAAAGTGGAGAAAGCGAGAGGCGCGAATGCACTCAAGCAAACACAAACAGCACAGCACGATGCGTATTTTTTTGAAAATTGACAAAATAAATCAAAAATAAATCAAAAATAAAAATAAGTAGAAAAGGCGAGAGTGCGCGAGCACACAGGAGCAAAGACAAGCAGCGCAGCTTGATGCGTAGTAAAAAAAATAATAAATAGACAACTGGTCGACCTCATTAGAAATAAATACCCAAAAGATTAGATAGACAAACAAACAAACACATAAATGTGGAGAGAAGGGCAGTGCGCGCAGGAGCAAAGGTAAACAGCAGACAGACCTGAATCCTTATCTTTACAAGGTCGACCTCAGAACATTGTTCAGTTTGTCTCGGTGACGGATAATGGAAGGAAGGGCAGGCAACTGGTCGACTTCATTTAAATAAACAAATAAAAAATAAGATAAACTCTCAGGAATAGATAAATTATAACAAAAATTGTAAAGTGTAGAAAGCGAGAGGCGCGAATGCACTCAAGCAAACACAAACAGCACAGCACGATGCGTATTTTTTTTAAATTGACAAAATAAATCAAAAATAAATAAAAAATAAAAATAAGTGGAAAAGGCGAGAGTGCGCGAGCACATAGGAGCAAAGACAAGCAGCGCAGCTTGATGCGTAGTAAAAAAAATAATAAATAGACAACTGGTCGACCTCATTAGAAATAAAAACCCAAAAGATTAGATAGACAAACAAACAAACACATAAATGTGGAGAGAAGGGCAGGGCGCGCAGGAGCAAAGGTAACCAGCAGACACTCCTGAATCCTTATCTTTACAAGGTCGACCTCAGAACTTTGTTCAGTTTGTCTCGGTGACGGATAATGGAAGGAAGGTCAGGCAACTGGTCGACTTCATTTAAATAAACAAATAAAAATAAGATAAACTCTCAGGAATAGATAAATAATAACAAAAATATTGTAAAGTGGAGAAAGCGAGAGCGCGCGAATGCACTCAAGCAAACACAAACAGCACAGCATGATGCGTATTTTTTTTAAAATTGACAAAATAAATCAAAAATAAATCAAAAATAAAAATAAGTAGAAAAGGCGAGAGTGCGCGAGCACACAGGAGCAAAGACAAGCAGCGCAGCTTGATGCGTAGTAAAAAAAATAATAAATAGACAACTGGTCAACCTCATTAGAAATAAAACCCAAAAGATTAGATAGACAAACAAACAAACACATAAATGTGGAGAGAAGGGCAGTGGGCGCAGGAGCAAAGGTAAACAGAAGACAGACCTGAATCCTTATCTTTACAAGGTCGACCTCAGATCTTTGTTCAGTTTGTCTCGGTGACGGATAATGGAAGGAAGGGCAGGCAACTGGTCGACTTCATTTAAATAAACAAATAAAAAATAAGATAAACTCTCAGGAATAGATAAATAATAACAAAAAAATTGTAAAGTGGAGAAAGCGAGAGCGCGCGAATGTACTCAAGCAAACACAAACAGCATAGCGCGATGCGTATTTTTTTTTAAATTGACAAAATAAATCAAAAATAAATCAAAAATAAAAATAAGTGGAAAAGGCGAGAGTGCGCGAGCACACAGGAGCAAAGACAAGCAGCGCAGCTTGATGCGTAGTAAAAAAAATAATAAATAGACAACTGGTCGACCTCATTAGAAATAAAAACCCAAAAGATTAGATAGACAAACAAACAAACACATAAATGTGGAGATGGGAAGTGCGCGCAGGAGCAAAGGTAAACAGCAGACAGACCTGAATCCTTATCTTTACAAGGTCGACCTCAGAACTTTGTTCAGTTTGTCTCGGTGACCGATAATGGAAGGAAGGGCAGGCAACTGGTCGACTTCATTTAAATAAACAAATATAAAATAAGATAAACTCTCAGGAATAGATAAATAATAACAAAAAAATTGCAAAGTGGAGAAAGCGAGAGTGCGCGAATGCACTCAAGCAAACACAAACAGCACAGCACGATGCGTATTTTTTTTTAAAATTGACAAAATAAATCAAAAATAAATCAAAAATAAAAATAAGTGAAAAGCGAGAGTGCGCGAGCAAACAGGAGCAAAGACAAGCAGCGCAGCCTGATGCGTAGTAAAAAAAATAATAAATAGACAACTGGTCGACCTCATTAGAAATAAAAACCCAAAAGATTAGATAGACAAACAAACAAACACATAAATGTGGAAAGAAGGGCAGTTCGCGCAGGAGCAAAGGTATACAGCAGACAGACCTGAATCCTTATCTTTACAAGGTCGACCTCAGAACTTTGTTCAGTTTGTCTCGGTGACGGATAATGGAAGGAAGGGCAGGCAACTGGTCGACTTCAGTTAAATAAACAAATAAAAAATAAGATAAACTCTCAGGAAAAGATAAATAATAACAAAAATATGGTAAAGTGGAGAAAGCGAGAGCGCGCGAATGCACTCAAGCAAACACAAATAGCACAGCACGATGCGTATTTTTTTTTAAATTGACAAAATAAATCAAAAATAAATCAAAAATAAAAATAAGTGGAAAAGGCGAGAGTGCGCGAGCACACAGGAGCAAAGACAAGCAGCGCAGCTTGATGTGTAGTAAAAAAAATAATAAATAGACAACTGGTCGACCTCATTAGAAATAAAAACCCAAAAGATTAGATAGACAAACAAACAAACACATAAATGTGGAGATGGGCAGTGCGCGCAGGAGCAAAGGTAAACAGCAGACAGACCTGAATCCTTATCTTTACACGGTCGACCTCAGAACTTTGTTCAGTTTGTCTCGGTGACGGATAATGGAAGGAAGGGCAGGCAACTGTTCGACTTCATTTAAATAAACAAATAAAAAATAAGATAAACTCTCAGGAATAGATAAATAATAACAAAAAAATTGTAAAGTGGAGAAAGCGAGAGCGCGCGAATGCACTCAAGCAAACACAAACAGCACAGCACGATGCGTATATTTTTTTAAATTGACAAAATAAATAAAAAATAAATAAAAAATAAAAATAAGTGGAAATGGCGAGAGTGCGCGAGCACACAGGAGCAAAGACAAGCAGCGCAGCTTGATGCGTAGTAAAAAAAATAATAAATAGACAACTGGTCGACCTCATTAGAAATAAAAACCCAAAAGATTAGATAGACAAACAAACAAACACATAAATGTGGAGAGAAGGGCAGGGCGCGCAGGAGCAAAGGTAACCAGCAGACAGACCTGAATCCTTATCTTTACAAGGTCGACCTCAGAACTTTGTTCAGTTTGTCTCGGTGACGGATAATGGAAGGAAGGGCAGGCAACTGGTCGACTTCATTTAAATAAACAAATAAAAAATAAGATAAACTCTCAGGAATAGATAAATAATAACAAAAAAATTGTAAAGTGGAGAAAGCGAGAGCGCGCGAATGCACTCAAGCAAACACAAACAGCACAGCACGATGCGTATTTTTTTTAAATTGACAAAATAAATAAAAAATAAATCAAAAATAAAAATAAGTGGAAAAGGCGAGAGTGCACGAGCACACAGGAGCAAAGACAAGCAGCGCAGCTTGATGCGTAGTAAAAAAAAATAATAAATAGACAACTGGTCGACCTCATTAGAAATAAAACCCAAAAGATTAGATAGAGAAACAAACAAACACATAAATGTGGAGAGAAGGGCAGTGAGCGCAGGAGCAAAGGTAAACAGCAGACAGACCTGAATCCTTATCTTTACAAGGTCGACCTCAGAACTTTCTTCAGTTGGTCTCGGTGACGGATAATGGAAGGAAGGGCATGCAACTCGTCGACTTCATTTCAATAATCAAATAAAAAATAAGATAAACTCTCAGGAATAGATAAATAATAACAAAAAAATTGTAAAGTGGAGAAAGCGAGAGCGCGCGAATGCACTCAAGCAAACACAAACAGCACAGCACGATGCGTATCATTTTTAAAAATTGACAAAATAAATCAAAAATGAATCAAAAATAAAAATAAGTGGAAAAGGCGAGAGTGCACGAGCACACAGGAGCAAAGACAAGCAGCGCAGCTTGATGCGTAGTAAAAAAAATAATAAATAGACAACTGGTCGACCTCATTAGAAATAAAAACCCAAAAGATTAGATAGACAAACAAACAAACACATAAATGTGGAGAGAAGGGCAGTGCGCGCAGGAGCAAAGGTAAACAGCAGACAGACCTGAATCCTTATCTTTACAAGGTCGACCTCACAACTTTGTTCAGTTTGTCTCGGTGACGGATAATGGAAGGAAGGGCAGGCAACTGGTCGACTTCATTTAAATAAACAAATAAAAATAAGATAAACTCTCAGGAATAGATAAATAATAACAAAAAAATTGTAAAGTGGAGAAAGCGAGAGCGCGCGAATGCACTCAAGCAAACACAAACAGCACAGCACGATGCGTATTTTTTTTTAAAATTGACAAAATAAATCAAAAATAAAACAAAAATAAAAATAAGTGGAAAAGGCGAGAGTGGGCGAGCACACAGGAGCAAAGACAAGCAGCGCAGCTTGATGCGTAGTAAAAAAAATAATAAATAGACAAGTGGTCGACCTCATTAGAAATAAAAACCCAAAAGATTAGATAGACAAACAAACAAACACATAAATGTGGAGAGAAGGGCAGTGCGCGCAGGAGCAAAGGTAAACAGCAGACAGACCTGAATCCTTATCTTTACAAGGTCGACCTCAGAACTTTGTTCAGTTTGTCTCGGTGACGGATATTGGAAGGAAGGGCAGGCAACTGGTCGACTTCATTTAAATAAACAAATAAAAAATAAGATAAACTCTCAGGAATAGATAAATAATAACAAAAAAATTGTAAAGTGGAGAAAGCGAGAGCGCGCGAATGCACTCAAGCAAACACAAACAGCACAGCACGATGCGTATTTTTTTTTAAAATTGACAAAATAAATCAAAAATAAAAATAAGTGGAAAAAGCGAGAGTGCGCGAGCACAGAGGAGCAAAGACAAGCAGCGCAGCTTGATGCGTAGTAAAAAAAATAATAAATAGACAACTGGTCGAACTCATTAGAAATAAAACCCAAAAGATTAGATAGAGAAACAAACAAACACATAAATGTGGAGAGAAGGGCAGTGAGCGCAGGAGCAAAGGTAAACAGCCGACAGTCCTGAATCCTTATCTTTACAAGGTCGACCTCAGAACTTTCTTCAGTTGGTCTCGGTGACGGATAATGGAAGGAAGGGCATGCAACTGGTCGACTTCATTTCAATAAACAAATAAAAAATAAGATAAACTCTCAGGAATAGATAAATAATAACAAAAAAATTGTAAAGTGGAGAAAGCGAGAGCGCGCGAATGCACTCAAGCAAACACAAACAGCACAGCACGATGCGTATTATTTTTAAAAATTGACAAAATAAATCATAAAATGAATCAAAAATAAAAATAAGTGGAAAAGGCGAGAGTGCACGAGCACACAGGAGCAAAGACAAGCAGCGCAGCTTGATGCGTAGTAAAAAAAATAATAAATAGACAACTGGTCGACCTCATTAGAAATAAAAACCCAAAAGATTAGATAGACAGACAAACAAACACATAAATGTGGAGAGAAGGGCAGTGCGCGCAGGAGCAAAGGTAAACAGCAGACAGACCTGAATCCTTATCTTTACAAGGTCGACCTCAGAACTTTGTTCAGTTTGTCTCGGTGACGGATAATGGAAGGAAGGGCAGGCAACTGGTCGACTTCATTTAAATAAACAAAGAAAAATAAGATAAACTCTCAGGAATAGATAAATAATAAAAAAAATTGTAAAGTGGAGAAAGCGAGAGCGCGCGAATGCACTCAAGCAAACACAAACAGCACAGCACGATGCGTATTTTTTTTTAAAATTGACAAAATAAATCAAAAATAAATCAAAAATAAAAATAAGTGGAAAAGGCGAGAGTGCGCGAGCACACAGGAGCAAAGACAAGCAGCGCAGCTTGATGCGTAGTAAAAAAAATAATAAATAGACAAGTGGTCGACCTCATTAGAAATAAAAACCCAAAAGATTAGATAGACAAACAAACAAACACATAAATGTGGAGAGAAGGGCAGTGCGCGCAGGAGCAAAGGTAAACAGCAGACAGACCTGAATCCTTATCTTTACAAGGTCGACCTCAGAACTTTGTTCAGTTTGTCTCGGTGACGGATAATGGAAGGAAGGGTAGGCAACTGGTCGACTTCATTTAAATAAACAAATAAAAAATAAGATAAACTCTCAGGAATAGATAAATAATAACAAAAAAATTGTAAAGTGGAGAAAGCGAGAGCGCGCGAATGCACTCAAGCAAACACAAACAGCACAGCACGATGCGTATTTTTTTTTAAATTGACAAAATAAATCAAAAATACATATAAGTGGAAAAGGCGAGAGTGCGCGAGCACACAGGAGCAAAGACAAGCAGCGCAGCTTGATGCGTAGTAAATAAAATAATAAATAGACAACTGGTCGACCTCATTAGAAATAAAATCCCAAAAGATTAGATAGAGAAACAAACAAACACATAAATGTGGAGAGAAGGGCAGTGTGCGCAGGAGCAAAGGTAAACAGCAGACAGACCTGAATCCTTATCTTTACAAGGTCGACCTCAGAACTTTGTTCAGTTGGTCTCGGTGACGGATAATGGAAGGAAGGGCAGGCAACTGGTCGACTTCATTTCAATAAACAAATTAAAAATAAGATAAACTCTCAGGAATAGATAAATAATAACAAAAAAATTGTAAAGTGGAGAAAGCGAGAGCGCGCGAATGCACTCAAGCAAACACAAACAGCACAGCACGATGCGTATTTTTTTTAAATTGACAAAATAAATCAAAAATAAATCAAAAATAAAAATAAGTGGAAAAGGCGAGAGTGCGCGAGCACATAGGAGCAAAGACAAGCAGCGCAGCTTGATGCGTAGTAAAAAAAATAATAAATAGACAACTGGTCGACCTCATTAGAAATAAAAACCCAAAAGATTAGATAGACAAACAAACAAACACATAAATGTGGAGAGAAGGGCAGTGCGCGCAGGAGCAAAGGTAAACAGCAGACAGACCTGAATCCTTGTCTTTACAAGGTCGACCTCAGAACTTTGTTCAGTTTGTCTCGGTGACGGATAATGGAAGGAAGGGCAGGCAACTGGTCGACTTCATTTAAATAAACAAATAAAAAATAAGATAAACTCTCAGGAATAGATAAATAATAACAAAAAAATTGTAAAGTGGAGAAAGCGAGAGCGCGCGAATGCACTCAAGCAAACACAAACAGCACATCACGATGCGTATTTTTTTTAAAATTGACAAAATAAATCAAAAATAAATCAAAAATAAAAATAAGTGGAAACGGCGAGAGTGCGCGAGCACACAGGAGCAAAGACAAGCAGCGCAGCTTGATGCGTAGTAAAAAAAATAATAAATAGACAACTGGTCGACCTCATTAGAAATAAAAACCCAAAAGATTAGATAGACAAACAAACAAACACATAAATGTCGAGAGAAGGGCAGTGCGGGCAGGAGCAAATGTAAACACCAGACAGACCTGAACCCTTTTCTTTACAAGGTCGACCTCAGAACTTTGTTCAGTTTGTCTCGGTGACGGATAATGGAAGGAAGGGCAGGCAACTGGTCGACTTCATTTAAATAAACAAATAAAAAATAAGATAAACTCTCAGGAATAGATAAATAATAACAAAAAAATTGTAAAGTGGAGAAAGCGAGAGCGCGCGAATGCACTCAAGCAAACACAAACAGCATAGCACGATGCGTATATTTTTTTAAATTGACAAAATAAATAAAAAATAAATAAAAAATAAAAATAAGTAGAAAAGGCGAGAGTGCGCGAGCACACAGGAGCAAAGACAAGCAGCGCAGCTTGATGCGTACTAAAAAAAATAATAAATAGACAACTGGTCGACCTCATTAGAAACAAAAACCCAAAAGATTAGATAGACAAACAAAAAAACACATAAATGTGGAGAGAAGGGCAGGGCGCGCAGGAGCAAAGGTAACCAGCAGACAGACCTGAATCCTTACCTTTACAAGGTCGACCTCAGAACTTTGTTCATTTTGTCTCAGTGACGGATAATGGAAGGAAGGGCAGGCAACTGGTCGACTTCATTTAAATAAACAAAAAAAAATAAGATAAACTCTCAGGAATAGATAAATAATAACAAAAAAATTGTAAAGTGGAGAAAGCGAGAGCGCGCTAATGCACTCAAGCAAACACAAACAGCACAGCACGATGCGTATATTTTTTTAAATTGACAAAATAAATAAAAAATAAATAAAAAATAAAAATAAGTGGAAAAGGCGAGAGTGCGCGAGCACACAGGAGCAAAGACAAGCAGCGCAGCTTGATGCGCAGTAAAAAAAATAATAAATAGACAACTGGTCGACCTCATTAGAAATAAAAACCCAAAAGATTAGATAGACAAACAAACAAACACATAAATGTGGAGAGAAGGGCAGTGCGCGCAGGAGCAAAGGTAAACAGCAGACAGACCTGAATCCTTATCTTTACAAGGTCGACCTCAGAACTTTGTTCAGTTTGTCTCGGTGACGGATAATGGAAGGAAGGGCAGGCAACTGGTCGACTTCATTTAAATAAACAAATAAAAAATAAGATAAACTCTCAGGAATAGATAAATAATAACAAAAAAATTGTAAAGTGGAGAAAGCGAGAGCGCGCGAATGCACTCAAGCAAACACAAACAGCACAGCACGATGCGTATTTTTTTTTAAATTGACAAAATAAATCAAAAATAAATCAAAAATAAAAATAAGTGGAAAAGGCGAGAGTGCGCGAGCACACAGGAGCAAAGACAAGCAGCGCAGCCTGATGCGTAGTAAAAAAAATAATAAATAGACAACTGGTCGACCTCATTAGAAATAAAAACCCAAAAGATTAGATAGACAAACAAACAAACACATAAATGTGGAAAGAAGGGCAGTTCGCGCAGGAGCAAAGGTATACAGCAGACAGACCTGAATCCTTATCTTTACAAGGTCGACCTCAGAACTTTGTTCAGTTTGTCTCGGTGACGGATAATGGAAGGAAGGGCAGGCAACTGGTCGACTTCAGTTAAATAAAAAAATAAAAAATAAGATAAACTCTCAGGAATAGATAAATAATAACAAAAAAATTGTAAAGTGGAGAAAGCGAGAGCGCGCGAATGCACTCAAGCAAACACAAACAGCACAGCATGATGCGTATTTTTTTTTAACACTGACAAAATAAATCAAAAATAAAAATAAGTGGAAAAGGCGAGAGTGCGCGAGCACACAGGAGCAAAGACAAGCAGCGCAGCTTGATGCGTAGTAAAAAATAATAATAAATGCACAACTGGTCGACCTCATTAGAAATAAAAACCCAGAAGATTAGATAGACAAACAAACAAACACAAAAATGTGGAGAGAAGGGCAGTGCGCGCAGGAGCAAAGGTAAGCAGCAGACAGACCTGAATCCTTATATTTACAAGGTCGACCTCAGAACTTTGTTCATTTTGTCTCGGTGACGGATAATGGAAGGAAGGGCAGGCAACTGGTCGACTTCATTTAAATACACAAATAAAAAATAAGATAAACTCTGAGGAATAGATAAATAATAACAAAAAAATTGTAAAGTGGAGAAAGCGAGAGCGCGCGAATGCACTCAAGCAAACACAAACAGCACAGCACGATGCGTATTTTTTTTTAAAATTGACAAAATAAATCAAAAATAAATCAAAAATAAAAATAAGTGCAAAAGGCGAGAGTGCGCGAGCACACAGGAGCAAAGACAAGCAGCACAGCTTGATGCGTAGTAAAAAAAATAATAAATAGACAACTGGTGGACCTCATTAGAAATAAAAACCCAAAAGATTAGATAGACAAACAAACAAACACATAAATGTGGAGAGAAGGGCAGTGTGCGCAGGAGTAAAGGTAAAAGCAGACAGACCTGAATCCTTATCTTTACAAGGTCGACCTCAGAACTTTGTTCAGTTTGTCTCGGTGACGGATAATGGAAGGAAGGGCAGGCAACTGGTCGACTTCATTTAAATAAACAAATAAAAAATAAGATAAACTCTCAGGAATAGATAAATAATAACAAAAAAATTGTAAAGTGGAGAAAGCGAGAGCGCGCGAATGCACTCAAGCAAACACAAACAGCACAGCACGATGCATATTTTTTATTAAATTGACAAAATAAATCAAAAATAAATCAAAAATAAAAATAAGTGGAAAAGGCGAGAGTGCGCGAGCACACAGGAGCAAAGACAAGCAGCGCAGCTTGATGCGTAGTAAAAAAAATAATAAATAGACAACTGGTCGACCTCATTAGAAATAAAAACCCAAAAGATTAGATAGACAAACAAACAAACACATAAATGTGGAGAGAAGGGCAGTGTGCGCAGGAGCAAATGTAAACAGCAGACAGACCTGAATCCTTATCTTTACAAGGTCGACCTCAGAACTTTGTTCAGTTTGTCTCGGTGACGGATAATGGAAGGAAGGGCAGGCAACTGGTCGACTTCATTTAAATAAACAAATAAAAATTAAGATAAACTCTCAGGAATAGATAAATAATACCAAAAATTGTAAAGTGGAGAAAGCGAGAGCGCGCGAATGTACTCAAGCAAACACAAACAGCACAGCACGATGCGTATTTTTTTTAAATTGACAAAATAAATCAAAAATAAATCAAAAATAAAAATAAGTGGAAAAGGCGAGAGTGCGCGAGCACACAGGAGCAAAGACAAGCAGCGCAGCTTGATGCGTAGTAAAAAAAAATAATAAATAGACAACTGGTCGACCTCATTAGAAATAAAAACCCAAAAGATTAGATAGACAAACAAACAAACACATAAATGTGGAGAGAAGGGCAGTGCGGGCAGGAGCAAATGTAAACAGCAGACAGACCTGAATCCTTATCTTTACAAGGTCGACCTCAGAACTTTGTTCAGTTTGTCTCGGTGACGGATAATGGAAGGAAGGGCAGGCAACTGGTCGACTTCATTTAAATAAACAAAAAATAAGATAAACTCTCAGGAATAGACAAATAATAACAAAAATATTGTAAAGTGGAGAAAGCGAGAGCGCGCGAATGCACTCAAGCAAACACAAACAGCACAGCACGATGCGTATATTTTTTTAAATTGACAAAATAAATCAAAAATAAATCAAAAATAAAAATAAGTGGAAAAGGCGAGAGTGCGCGAGCACACAGGAGCAAAGAAAAGCAGCGCAGCTTGATGCGTAGTAAAAAAAATAATAAATAGACAACTGGTCGACCTCATTAGAAATAAAAACCCAAAAGATTAGATAGACAAACAAACAAACACATAAATGTGGAGAGAAGGGCAGGGCGCGCAGGAGCAAAGGTAACCAGCAGACAGTCCTGAATCCTTATCTTTACAAGGTCGACCTCAGAACCTTGTTCAGTTTGTCTCGGTGACGGATAATGGAAGGAAGGTCAGGCAACTGGTCGACTTCATTTAAATAAACAAATAAAAAATAAGATAAACTCTCAGGAATAGATAAATAATAACAAAAATATTGTAAAGTGGAGAAAGCGAGAGGGCGCGAAAGCACTCAAGCAAACACAAACAGCACAGCACGATGCGTATTTTTTTTAAAATTGACAAAATAAATCAAAAATAAATCAAAAATAAAAATAAGTAGAAAAGGCGAGAGTGCGCGAGCACACAGGAGCAAAGACAAGCAGCGCAGCTTGATGCGTAGTAAAAAAAATAATAAATAGACAACTGGTCGACCTCATTAGAAATAAATACCCAAAAGATTAGATAGACAAACAAACAAACACATAAATGTGGAGAGAAGGGCAGTGCGCGCAGGAGCAAAGGTAAACAGCAGACAGACCTGAATCCTTATCTTTACAAGGTCGACCTCAGAACATTGTTCAGTTTGTCTCGGTGACGGATAATGGAAGGAAGGGCAGGCAACTGGTCGACTTCATTTAAATAAACAAATAAATAATAAGATAAACTCTCAGGAATAGATAAATTATAACAAAAATTGTAAAGTGTAGAAAGCGAGAGCGCGCGAATGCACTCAAGCAAACACAAACAGCACAGCACGATGCGTATTTTTTTTTAAATTGACAAAATAAATCAAAAATAAATAAAAAATAAAAATAAGTGGAAAAGGCGAGAGTGCGCGAGCACATAGGAGCAAAGACAAGCAGCGCAGCTTGATGCGTAGTAAAAAAAATAATAAATAGACAACTGGTCGACCTCATTAGAAATAAAAACCCAAAAGATTAGATAGACAAACAAACAAACACATAAATGTGGAGAGAAGGGCAGGGCGCGCAGGAGCAAAGGTAACCAGCAGACACTCCTGAATCCTTATCTTTACAAGGTCGACCTCAGAACTTTGTTCAGTTTGTCTCGGTGACGGATAATGGAAGGAAGGTCAGGCAACTGGTCGACTTCATTTAAATAAACAAATAAAAATAAGATAAACTCTCAGGAATAGATAAATAATAACAAAAATATTGTAAAGTGGAGAAAGCGAGAGCGCGCGAATGCACTCAAGCAAACACAAACAGCACAGCACGATGCGTATTTTTTTTAAAATTGACAAAATAAATCAAAAATAAATCAAAAATGAAAATAAGTAGAAAAGGCGAGAGAGCGCGAGCACACAGGAGCAAAGACAAGCAGCGCAGCTTGATGCGTAGTAAAAAAAATAATAAATAGACAACTGGTCGACCTCATTAGAAATAAATACCCAAAAGATTTGATAGACAAACAAACAAACACATAAATGTGGAGAGAAGGGCAGTGGGCGCAGGAGCAAAGGTAAACAGCAGACAGACCTGAATCCTTATCTTTACAAGGTCGACCTCAGATCTTTGTTCAGTTTGTCTCGGTGACGGATAATGGAAGGAAGGGCAGGCAACTGGTCGACTTCATTTAAATAAACAAATAAAAAATAAGATAAACTCTCAGGAATAGATAAATAATAACAAAAAAATTGTAAAGTGGAGAAAGCGAGAGCGCGCGAATGCACTCAAGCAAACACAAACAGCATAGCGCGATGCGTATTTTTTTTTAAAATTGACAAAATAAATCAAAAATAAATCAAAAATAAAAATAAGTGGAAAAGGCGAGAGTGCGCGAGCACACAGGAGCAAAGACAAGCAGCGCAGCTTGATGCGTAGTAAAAAAAATAATAAATAGACAACTGGTCGACCTCATTAGAAATAAAAACCCAAAAGATTAGATAGATAAACAAACAAACACATAAATGTGGAGATGGGAAGTGCGCGCAGGAGCAAAGGTAAACAGCAGACAGACCTGAATCCTTATCTTTACAAGGTCGACCTCAGAACTTTGTTCAGTTTGTCTCGGTGACCGATAATGGAAGGAAGGGCAGGCAACTGGTAGACTTCATTTAAATAAACAAATATAAAATAAGATAAACTCTCAGGAATAGATAAATAATAACAAAAAAATTGCAAAGTGGAGAAAGCGAGAGCGCGCGAATGCACTCAAGCAAACACAAACAGCACAGCACGATGCGTATTTTTTTTTTAAATTGACAAAATAAATCAAAAATAAATCAAAAATAAAAATAAGTGGAAAAAGCGAGAGTGCGCGAGCAAACAGGAGCAAAGACAAGCAGCGCAGCCTGATGCGTAGTAAAAAAAATAATAAATAGACAACTGGTCGACCTCATTAGAAATAAAAACCCAAAAGATTAGATAGATAAACAAACAAACACATAAATGTGGAGATGGGAAGTGCGCGCAGGAGCAAAGGTAAACAGCAGACAGACCTGAATCCTTATCTTTACAAGGTCGACCTCAGAACTTTGTTCACTTTGTCTCGGTGACGGATAATGGAAGGAAGGGCAGGCAACTGGTCGACTTCAGTTAAATAAAAAAATAAAAAATAAGATAAACTCTCAGGAATAGATAAATAATAACAAAAAAATTGTAAAGTGGAGAAAGCGAGAGCGCGCGAATGCACTCAAGCAAACACAAACAGCACAGCACGATGCGTATTTTTTTTTAAAATTGACAAAATAAATCAAAAATAAATCAAAAATAAAAATAAGTGGAAAAGGCGAGAGTGCGCGAGCACACAGGAGCAAAGACAAGCAGCACAGCTTGATGCGTAGTAAAAAAAATAATAAATAGACAACTGGTCGACCTCATTAGAAATAAAAACCCAAAAGATTAGATAGACAAACAAACAAACACATAAATGTGGAGAGAAGGGCAGTGTGCGCAGGAGTAAAGGTAAACAGCAGACAGACCTGAATCCTTATCTTTACAAGGTCGACCTCAGAACTTTGTTCAGTTTGTCTCGGTGACGGATAATGGAAGGAAGGGCAGGCAACTGGTCGACTTCATTTAAATAAACAAATAAAAAATAAGATAAACTCTCAGGAAAAGATAAATAATAACAAAAATATTGTAAAGTGGAGAAAGCGAGAGCGCGCGAATGCACTCAAGCAAACACAAATAGCACAGCACGATGCGTATTTTTTTTTAAATTGACAAAATAAATCAAAAATAAATCAAAAATAAAAATAAGTGGAAAAGGCGAGAGTGCGCGAGCACACAGGAGCAAAGACAAGCAGCGCAGCTTGATGTGTAGTAAAAAAAATAATAAATAGACAACTGGTCGACCTCATTAGAAATAAAAACCCAAAAGATTAGATAGACAAACAAACAAACACATAAATGTGGAGATGGGCAGTGCGCGCAGGAGCAAAGGTAAACAGCAGACAGACCTGAATCCTTATCTTTACACGGTCGACCTCAGAACTTTGTTCAGTTTGTCTCGGTGACGGATAATGGAAGGAAGGGCAGGCAACTGTTCGACTTCATTTAAATAAACAAATAAAAAATAAGATAAACTCTCAGGAATAGATAAATAATAACAAAAAAATTGTAAAGTGGAGAAAGCGAGAGCGCGCGAATGCACTCAAGCAAACACAAACAGCACAGCACGATGCGTATATTTTTTTAAATTGACAAAATAAATAAAAAATAAATAAAAAATAAAAATAAGTGGAAATGGCGAGAGTGCGCGAGCACACAGGAGCAAAGACAAGCAGCGCAGCTTGATGCGTAGTAAAAAAAATAATAAATAGACAACTGGTCGACCTCATTAGAAATAAAAACCCAAAAGATTAGATAGACAAACAAACAAACACATAAATGTGGAGAGAAGGGCAGGGCGCGCAGGAGCAAAGGTAACCAGCAGACAGACCTGAATCCTTATCTTTACAAGGTCGACCTCAGAACTTTGTTCAGTTTGTCTCGGTGACGGATAATGGAAGGAAGGGCAGGCAACTGGTCGACTTCATTTAAATAAACAAATAAAAAATAAGATAAACTCTCAGGAATAGATAAATAATAACAAAAAAATTGTAAAGTGGAGAAAGCGAGAGCGCGCGAATGCACTCAAGCAAACACAAACAGCACAGCACGATGCGTATTTTTTTTAAATTGACAAAATAAATAAAAAATAAATCAAAAATAAAAATAAGTGGAAAAGGCGAGAGTGCACGAGCACACAGGAGCAAAGACAAGCAGCGCAGCTTGATGCGTAGTAAAAAAAAATAATAAATAGACAACTGGTCGACCTCATTAGAAATAAAACCCAAAAGATTAGATAGAGAAACAAACAAACACATAAATGTGGAGAGAAGGGCAGTGAGCGCAGGAGCAAAGGTAAACAGCAGACAGACCTGAATCCTTATCTTTACAAGGTCGACCTCAGAACTTTCTTCAGTTGGTCTCGGTGACGGATAATGGAAGGAAGGGCATGCAACTCGTCGACTTCATTTCAATAATCAAATAAAAAATAAGATAAACTCTCAGGAATAGATAAATAATAACAAAAAAATTGTAAAGTGGAGAAAGCGAGAGCGCGCGAATGCACTCAAGCAAACACAAACAGCACAGCACGATGCGTATCATTTTTAAAAATTGACAAAATAAATCAAAAATGAATCAAAAATAAAAATAAGTGGAAAAGGCGAGAGTGCACGAGCACACGGGAGCAAAGACAAGCAGCGCAGCTTGATGCGTAGTAAAAAAAATAATAAATAGACAACTGGTCGACCTCATTAGAAATAAAAACCCAAAAGATTAGATAGACAAACAAACAAACACATAAATGTGGAGAGAAGGGCAGTGCGCGCAGGAGCAAAGGTAAACAGCAGACAGACCTGAATCCTTATCTTTACAAGGTCGACCTCACAACTTTGTTCAGTTTGTCTCGGTGACGGATAATGGAAGGAAGGGCAGGCAACTGGTCGACTTCATTTAAATAAACAAATAAAAATAAGATAAACTCTCAGGAATAGATAAATAATAACAAAAAAATTGTAAAGTGGAGAAAGCGAGAGCGCGCGAATGCACTCAAGCAAACACAAACAGCACAGCACGATGCGTATTTTTTTTTAAAATTGACAAAATAAATCAAAAATAAAACAAAAATAAAAATAAGTGGAAAAGGCGAGAGTGGGCGAGCACACAGGAGCAAAGACAAGCAGCGCAGCTTGATGCGTAGTAAAAAAAATAATAAATAGACAAGTGGTCGACCTCATTAGAAATAAAAACCCAAAAGATTAGATAGACAAACAAACAAACACATAAATGTGGAGAGAAGGGCAGTGCGCGCAGGAGCAAAGGTAAACAGCAGACAGACCTGAATCCTTATCTTTACAAGGTCGACCTCAGAACTTTGTTCAGTTTGTCTCGGTGACGGATATTGGAAGGAAGGGCAGGCAACTGGTCGACTTCATTTAAATAAACAAATAAAAAATAAGATAAACTCTCAGGAATAGATAAATAATAACAAAAAAATTGTAAAGTGGAGAAAGCGAGAGCGCGCGAATGCACTCAAGCAAACACAAACAGCACAGCACGATGCGTATTTTTTTTTAAAATTGACAAAATAAATCAAAAATAAAAATAAGTGGAAAAAGCGAGAGTGCGCGAGCACAGAGGAGCAAAGACAAGCAGCGCAGCTTGATGCGTAGTAAAAAAAATAATAAATAGACAACTGGTCGAACTCATTAGAAATAAAACCCAAAAGATTAGATAGAGAAACAAACAAACACATAAATGTGGAGAGAAGGGCAGTGAGCGCAGGAGCAAAGGTAAACAGCCGACAGTCCTGAATCCTTATCTTTACAAGGTCGACCTCAGAACTTTCTTCAGTTGGTCTCGGTGACGGATAATGGAAGGAAGGGCATGCAACTGGTCGACTTCATTTCAATAAACAAATAAAAAATAAGATAAACTCTCAGGAATAGATAAATAATAACAAAAAAATTGTAAAGTGGAGAAAGCGAGAGCGCGCGAATGCACTCAAGCAAACACAAACAGCACAGCACGATGCGTATTATTTTTAAAAATTGACAAAATAAATCAAAAATGAATCAAAAATAAAAATAAGTGGAAAAGGCGAGAGTGCACGAGCACACAGGAGCAAAGACAAGCAGCGCAGCTTGATGCGTAGTAAAAAAAATAATAAATAGACAACTGGTCGACCTCATTAGAAATAAAAACCCAAAAGATTAGATAGACAGACAAACAAACACATAAATGTGGAGAGAAGGGCAGTGCGCGCAGGAGCAAAGGTAAACAGCAGACAGACCTGAATCCTTATCTTTACAAGGTCGACCTCAGAACTTTGTTCAGTTTGTCTCGGTGACGGATAATGGAAGGAAGGGCAGGCAACTGGTCGACTTCATTTAAATAAACAAAGAAAAATAAGATAAACTCTCAGGAATAGATAAATAATAAAAAAAATTGTAAAGTGGAGAAAGCGAGAGCGCGCGAATGCACTCAAGCAAACACAAACAGCACAGCACGATGCGTATTTTTTTTTAAAATTGACAAAATAAATCAAAAATAAATCAAAAATAAAAATAAGTGGAAAAGGCGAGAGTGCGCGAGCACACAGGAGCAAAGACAAGCAGCGCAGCTTGATGCGTAGTAAAAAAAATAATAAATAGACAAGTGGTCGACCTCATTAGAAATAAAAACCCAAAAGATTAGATAGACAAACAAACAAACACATAAATGTGGAGAGAAGGGCAGTGCGCGCAGGAGCAAAGGTAAACAGCAGACAGACCTGAATCCTTATCTTTACAAGGTCGAACTCAGAACTTTGTTCAGTTTGTCTCGGTGACGGATAATGGAAGGAAGGGTAGGCAACTGGTCGACTTCATTTAAATAAACAAATAAAAAATAAGATAAACTCTCAGGAATAGATAAATAATAACAAAAAAATTGTAAAGTGGAGAAAGCGAGAGCGCGCGAATGCACTCAAGCAAACACAAACAGCACAGCACGATGCGTATTTTTTTTTAAATTGACAAAATAAATCAAAAATACATATAAGTGGAAAAGGCGAGAGTGCGCGAGCACACAGGAGCAAAGACAAGCAGCGCAGCTTGATGCGTAGTAAATAAAATAATAAATAGACAACTGGTCGACCTCATTAGAAATAAAATCCCAAAAGATTAGATAGAGAAACAAACAAACACATAAATGTGGAGAGAAGGGCAGTGTGCGCAGGAGCAAAGGTAAACAGCAGACAGACCTGAATCCTTATCTTTACAAGGTCGACCTCAGAACTTTGTTCAGTTGGTCTCGGTGACGGATAATGGAAGGAAGGGCAGGCAACTGGTCGACTTCATTTCAATAAACAAATAAAAAATAAGATAAACTCTCAGGAATAGATAAATAATAACAAAAAAATTGTAAAGTGGAGAAAGCGAGAGCGCGCGAATGCACTCAAGCAAACACAAACAGCACAGCACGATGCGTATTTTTTTTAAATTGACAAAATAAATCAAAAATAAATCAAAAATAAAAATAAGTGGAAAAGGCGAGAGTGCGCGAGCACATAGGAGCAAAGACAAGCAGCGCAGCTTGATGCGTAGTAAAAAAAATAATAAATAGACAACTGGTCGACCTCATTAGAAATAAAAACCCAAAAGATTAGATAGACAAACAAACAAACACATAAATGTGGAGAGAAGGGCAGTGCGCGCAGGAGCAAAGGTAAACAGCAGACAGACCTGAATCCTTGTCTTTACAAGGTCGACCTCAGAACTTTGTTCAGTTTGTCTCGGTGACGGATAATGGAAGGAAGGGCAGGCAACTGGTCGACTTCATTTAAATAAACAAATAAAAAATAAGATAAACTCTCAGGAATAGATAAATAATAACAAAAAAATTGTAAAGTGGAGAAAGCGAGAGCGCGCGAATGCACTCAAGCAAACACAAACAGCACATCACGATGCGTATTTTTTTTAAAATTGACAAAATAAATCAAAAATAAATCAAAAATAAAAATAAGTGGAAACGGCGAGAGTGCGCGAGCACACAGGAGCAAAGACAAGCAGCGCAGCTTGATGCGTAGTAAAAAAAATAATAAATAGACAACTGGTCGACCTCATTAGAAATAAAAACCCAAAAGATTAGATAGACAAACAAACAAACACATAAATGTCGAGAGAAGGGCAGTGCGGGCAGGAGCAAATGTAAACACCAGACAGACCTGAACCCTTTTCTTTACAAGGTCGACCTCAGAACTTTGTTCAGTTTGTCTCGGTGACGGATAATGGAAGGAAGGGCAGGCAACTGGTCGACTTCATTTAAATAAACAAATAAAAAATAAGATAAACTCTCAGGAATAGATAAATAATAACAAAAAAATTGTAAAGTGGAGAAAGCGAGAGCGCGCGAATGCACTCAAGCAAACACAAACAGCATAGCACGATGCGTATATTTTTTTAAATTGACAAAATAAATAAAAAATAAATAAAAAATAAAAATAAGTAGAAAAGGCGAGAGTGCGCGAGCACACAGGAGCAAAGACAAGCAGCGCAGCTTGATGCGTACTAAAAAAAAATAATAAATAGACAACTGGTCGACCTCATTAGAAATAAAAACCCAAAAGATTAGATAGACAAACAAAAAAACACATAAATGTGGAGAGAAGGGCAGGGCGCGCAGGAGCAAAGGTAACCAGCAGACAGACCTGAATCCTTACCTTTACAAGGTCGACCTCAGAACTTTGTTCATTTTGTCTCAGTGACGGATAATGGAAGGAAGGGCAGGCAACTGGTCGACTTCATTTAAATAAACAAAAAAAAATAAGATAAACTCTCAGGAATAGATAAATAATAACAAAAATATTGTAAAGTGGAGAAAGCGAGAGCGCGCGAATGCACTCAAGCAAACACAAACAGCACAGCACGATGCGTATTTTTTTTTAAATTGACAAAATAAATCAAAAATAAATCAAAAATAAAAATAAGTAGAAAAGGCGAGAGTGCGCGAGCACACAGGAGCAAAGACAAGCAGCGCAGCTTGATGCGTAGTAAAAAAAATAGTAAATAGACAACTGGTAAACCTCATTACAAATAAATACCCAAAAGATTAGATAGACAAACAAACAAACACATAAATGTGGAGAGAAGGGCAATGCGCGCAGGAGCAAAGGTAAACAGCAGACAGACCTGAATCCTTATCTTTACAAGGTCGACCTCAGAACTTTGTTCAGTTTGTCTCGGTGACGGATAATGGAAGGAAGGGCAGGCAACTGGTCGACTTCATTTAAATAAACAAATAAAAAATAAGATAAACTCTCAGTAATAGATAAATAATAACAAAAAAATTGTAAAGTGGAGAAAGCGAGAACGCGCGAATGCACTCAAGCAAACACAAACAGCACATCACGATGCGTATTTTTTTTAAAATTGACAAAATAAATCAAAAATAAATCAAAAATAAAAATAAGTGGAAACGGCGAGAGTGCGCGAGCACACAGGAGCAAAGACAAGCAGCGCAGCTTGATGCGTAGTAAAAAAAATAATAAATAGACAACTGGTCGACCTCATTAGAAATAAAAACCCAAAAGATTAGATAGACAAACAAACAAACACATAAATGTCGAGAGAAGGGCAGGGCGCGCAGGAGCAAAGGGAAACAGCAGACAGACCTGAATCCTTATCTTTACAAGGTCGACCTCAGAACTTTGTTCAGTTTGTCTCGGTGACGGATAATGGAAGGAAGGGCAGGCAACTGGTCGACTTCGTCTCGGTGACGGATAATGGAAGGAAGGGCTGGCAACTGGTCGACTTCATTTAAATAAACAAATAAAAAATAAGATAAACTCTCAGGAATAGATAAATAATAACAAAAAAATTGTAAAGTGGAGAAAGCGAGAGCGCGCTAATGCACTCAAGCAAACACAAACAGCACAGCACGATGCGTATATTTTTTTAAATTGACAAAATAAATAAAAAATAAATAAAAAATAAAAATAAGTGGAAAAGGCGAGAGTGCGCGAGCACACAGGAGCAAAGACAAGCAGCGCAGCTTGATGCGCAGTAAAAAAAATAATAAATAGACAACTGGTCGACCTCATTAGAAATAAAAACCCAAAAGATTAGATAGACAAACAAACAAACACATAAATGTGGAGAGAAGGGCAGTGCGCGCAGGAGCAAAGGTAAACAGCAGACAGACCTGAATCCTTATCTTTACAAGGTCGACCTCAGAACTTTGTTCAGTTTGTCTCGGTGACGGATAATGGAAGGAAGGGCAGGCAACTGGTCGACTTCATTTAAATAAACAAATAAAAAATAAGATAAACTCTCAGGAATAGATAAATAATAACAAAAAAATTGTAAAGTGGAGAAAGCGAGAGCGCGCGAATGCACTCAAGCAAACACAAACAGCACAGCACGATGCGTATTTTTTTTTAAATTGACAAAATAAATCAAAAATAAATCAAAAATAAAAATAAGTGGAAAAGGCGAGAGTGCGCGAGCACACAGGAGCAAAGACAAGCAGCGCAGCTTCATGCGTAGTAAAAAAAATAATAAATAGACAACTGGTCGACCTCATTAGAAATAAAAACCCAAAAGATTAGATAGACAAACAAACAAACACATAAATGTGGAGAGAAGGGCAGTGCGCGCAGGAGCAAAGGTAAACAGCAGACAGACCTGAATCCTTATCTTTATAAGGTCGACCTCAAAACTTTGTTCAGTTTGTCTCGGTGACGGATAATGGAAGGAAGGGCAGGCACCTGGTCGACTTCATTTAAATAAACAAATAAAAAATAAGATAAACTCTCAGGAATAGATATATAATAACAAAAAAAATTGTAAAGTGGAGAAAGCTAGAGCGCGCGAATGCACTCAAGCAAACAGAAACAGCACAGCACGATGCATATTTTTTTTTAAATTGACAAAATAAATCAAAAATAAATCAAAAATAAAAATAATTGGAAAAGGAGAGAGTGCGCGAGCACACAGGAGCAAAGACAAGCAGCGCAGCTTGATGCGTAGTAAAAAAAATAATAAATAGACAACTGGTCGACCTCATTAGAAATAAAAACCCAAAAGATTAGATAGACAAACAAACACATAAATGTGGAGAGAAGGGCAGTGCGCACAGGAGCAAAGGTAAACAGCAGACAGACCTGAATCCTTATCTTTACAAGGTCGACCTCAGAACTTTGTTCAGTTTGTCTCGGTGACGGATAATGGAAGGAAGGGCAGGCAACTGGTCGACTTCATTTAAATAAACAAATAAAAAAATAAGATAAACTCTCAGGAATAGATAAATAATAAAAAAAAAATTGTAAAGTGGAGAAAGCGAGAGCGCGCGAATGCACTCAAGCAAACACAAAAAAGCACAGCACGATGCGTATTTTTTTTTAATTGACAAAATAAATCAAAAATAAATCAAAAATAAAAAGAAGTGGAAAAGTAGAGAGTGTGCGAGCACACAGGAGCAAAGACAAGCAGCGCAGCTTGATGCGTAGTAAAAAAAATAATAAATAGACAACTGGTCGACCTCATTAGAAATAAAAACCCAAAAGATTAGATAGACAAACAAAACAAACACATAAAGTGGAGAGAAGGGCAGTGCGCGCAGGAGCAAAGGTAAACAGCAGACAGACCTGAATCCTTATCTTTATAAGGTCGACCTCAAAACTTTGTTCAGTTTGTCTCGGTGACGGATAATGGAAGGAAGGGCAGGCAACTGGTCGACTTCATTTAAATAAACAAATAAAAAATAAGATAAACTCTCAGGAATAGATAAATAATAACAAAAAAATTGTAAAGTGGAGAAAGCGAGAGCGCGCGAATGCACTCAAGCAAACACAAACAGCACAGCACGATGCGTTATTTTTTTTTAAATTGACAAAATAAATCAAAAATAAATCAAAAATAAAATAAGTGGAAAAGGAGAGAGTGCGTGAGCACACAGGAGCAAAGCAAAGCAGCGCAGCTTGATGCGTAGTAAAAAAAATAATAAATAGACAACTGGTCGACCTCATTAGAAATAAAAAACCCAAAAGATTAGATAGACAAACAAACAAACACATAAATGTGGAGAGACGGGCAGTGCGCGCAGGAGCAAAGGTAAACAGCAGACAGACCTGAATACTTATCTTTACAAGGTCGACCTCAGAACTTTGTTCAGTTTGTCTCGGTGACGGATAATGGAAGGAAGGGCAGGCAACTGGTCGACTTCATTTAAATAAACAAATAAAAATAAGATAAACTCTCAGGAATAGATAAATAATAACAAAAAAAATTGTAAAGAGGAGAAAGCGAGAGCGCGCGAATGCACTCAAGCAAACACAAACAGCACAGCACGATGCGTATTTTTTTAAATTGACAAAATAAATCAAAATAAATCAAAAATAAAAATAAGTGGAAAAGGAGAGAGTGCGCGAGCACACAGGAGCAAAGACAAGCAGTGCAGCTTGATGCGTAGTAAAAAAAATAATAAATAGACAACTGGTCGACCTCATTAGAAATAAAAACCCAAAAGATTAGATAGACAAACAAACAAACACATAAATGTGGATAGAAGGGCAGTGCGCGCAGGAGCAAAGGTAAACAGCAGACAGACCTGAATCCTTATCTTTACAAGGTCGACCTCAGAACTTTGTTCAGTTTGTCTCGGTGATGGATAATGGAAGGAAGGGCCGGCAACTGGTCGACTTCATTTAAATAAACAAATAAAAAAATAAGATAAACTCTCAGGAATAGATAAATAATAACAAAGAAATTGTAAAGTGGAGAAAGCGAGAGCGCGCGAATGCACTCAAGCAAACACAAACAGCACAGCACGATGCGTATTTTTTTAAATTGACAAAATATATCAAAAATAAATCATAAATAAAAATAAGTGGAAAAGGAGAGAGTGTGCGAGCACACAGGAGCAAAGACAATCAGCGCAGCTTGATGCGTAGTAAAAAAAAATAATAAATAGACAACTGGTCGACCTCATTAGAAATAAAAACCCAAAAGATTAGATAGACAAACAAACAAACACATAAATGTGGAGAGAAGGGCAGTGTGCGCAGGAGCAAAGGTAAACAGCAGACAGACCTGAATCCTTATCTTTATAAGGTCGACCTCAAAACTTTGTTCAGTTTGTCTCGGTGACGGATAATGGAAGGAAGGGCAGGCAACTGGTCGACTTCATTTAAATAAACAAATAAAAAAATAAGATAAACTCTCAGGAATAGATAAATAATAACAAAAAAATTGTAAAGTGGAGAAAGCGAGAGCGCGCGAATGCACTCAAGCAAACACAAACAGCACAGCACGATGCGTATTTTTTTTAAATTGACAAAATAAATCAAAAATAAATCAAAAATAAAAAATAAGTGGAAAAGGCGAGAGTGCGCGAGCACACAGGAGCAAAGACAAGCAGCGCAGCTTGATGCGTAGTAAAAAAAATAATAAATAGACAACTGGTCGACCTCATTAGAAATAAAAACCCAAAGATTAGATAGACAAACAAACAAACACATAAATGTGGAGAGAAGGGCAGTGCGCGCAGGAGCAAAGGTAAACATCAGACAGACCTGAATCCTTATCTTTACAAGGTCGACCTCAGAACTTTGTTCAGTTTGTCTCGGTGACGGATAATGGAAGGAAGGGCAGGCAACTGGTCGACTTCATTTAAATAAACAAAATAAAAAATAAGATAAACTCTCAGGAATAGATAAATAATAACAAAAAAATTGTAAAGTGGAGAAAGTGAGAGCGCGCGAATGCACTCAAGCAAACACAAATAGCACAGCAGGATGCGTATTTTTTTTTAAATTGACAAAATAAATCAAAAATAAAATCAAAAAATAAAAATAAGTGGAAAAGGCGAGAGTGCGCGAGCACACAGGAGCAAAGACAAGCAGCGCAGCTTGATGCGTAGTAATAAAAAATAATAAATAGACAACTGGTCGACCTCATTAGAAATAAAAACCCAAAAGATTTGATAGACAAACAAACAAACACATAAATGTGGAGAGAATGGTAGTGCGCACAGGAGCAAAGGTAAACAGCAGACAGACCTGAATCCTTATCTTTATAAGGTCGACCTCAAAACTTTGTTCAGTTTGTCTCGGTGACAGATAATGGAAGGAAGGGCAGGCAACTGGTCGACTTCATTTAAATAAACAAATAAAAAAATAAGATAAACTCCCAGGAATAGATAAATAATAACAAAAAAAATTGTAAAGTGGAGAAAGCGAGAGCGCGCGAATGCACTCAAGCAAACACAAACAGCACAGCATGATGCGTATTTTTTTTTAAATTGAAAAAATAAATCAAAAATAAATCAAAAATAAAAATAAGTGGAAAAGGCGTGAGTGCGCGAGCACACAGGAGCAAAGACAAGCAGCGCAGCTTGATGCGTAGTAAAAAAAATAATAAATAGACAACTGGTCGACCTCATTAGAAATAAAAACCCAAAAGATTAGATAGACAAACAAACAAACACATAAATGTGGAGAGAAGGGCAGTGCGCGCAGAAGCAAAGGTAAACAGCAGACAGACCTGAATCCTTATCTTTATAAGGTCGACCTCAAAACTTTGTTCAGTTTGTCTCGGTGACGGATAATGGAAGGAAGGGCAGGCAACTGGTCGACTTCATTTAAATAAACAAATAAAATATAAGATAAATTCTCAGGAATAGATAAATAATAACAAAAAAATTGTAAAGTGGAGAAAGCGAGAGCGCGCGAATGCACTCAAGCAAACACAAACAGCACAGCACGATGCGTATTTTTTTAAATTGACA
>NW_025957790.1:0-51990 GCF_023159225.1 Perognathus longimembris pacificus
CTCGCTTTATCCACTTTACAATTTTTTTGTTATTATTTATCTATTCCTGAGAGTTTATCTTATTTTTTATTTGTTTATTTAAATGAAGTCGACCAGTTCCTGCCGTTCCTTCCATTATCCGTCACCGAGACAAACTGAACAAAGTTCTGAGGTCGACCTTGTAAAGATAAGGATTCAGGTCTGTCTGCTGTTTACCTTTGCTCCTGCGCGCACTGCCCTTCTCTCCACATTTATGTGTTTGTTTGTTTGTCTATCTAATCTTTTGGGTTTTTATTTCTAATGAGGTCGACCAGTTGTCTATTTATTATTTTTTTTACTGCGCATCAAGCTTTGCTGCTTGTCTTTGCTCCTGTGTGCTCGCGCACTCTCGCCTTTTCCACTTATTTTTATTTTTGATTTATTTTTGATTTATTTTGTCAATTTTAAAAAAAATACGCATCGTGCTGTGCTGTTTGTGTTTGCTTGAGTGCATTCGCGCGCTCTCGCTTTCTCCACTTTACAATTTTTTTTTGTTATTATTTATCTATTCTTGAGAGTTTATCTTATTTTTTATTTTTTTATTTAAATGAAGTCGACCAGTTGCCTGCCCTTCCTTCCATTATCCGTCACCGAGACAAACTGAACAAAGTTCTGAGGTCGCCCTTGTAAAGATAAGGATTCAGGTCTGTCTGCTGTTTACCTTTGCTCCTGCGCGCACTGCCCTTCTCTCCACATTTATGTGTTTGTTTGTTTGTCTATCTAATCTTTTGGGTTTTTATTTCTAATGAGGTCGACCAGTTGTCTATTTATTATTTTTTTTACTAAGCATCAAGCTGCGCTGCTTGTCTTTGCTCCTGTGTGCTCGCGCACTCTCGCCTTTTCCACTTATTTTTATTTTTGATTTATTTTTGATTTATTTTGTCAAGTAAAAAAATACGCATCGTGCTGTGCTGTTTGTGTTTGCTTGAGTGCATTCGCGCGCTCTCGCTTTCTCCACTTTACAATTTTTTTGTTATTATTTATCTATTCCTGAGAGTTTATCTTATTTTTTATTTGTTTATTTAAATGAAGTCGACCAGTTGCCTGCCCTTCCTTCTATTATCCGTCACCGAGACAAACTGAACAAAGTTCTGAGGTCGACCTTGTAAAGATAAGGATTCAGGTCTGTCTGCTGTTTACCTTTGCTCCTGCGCGCACTGCCCTTCTCTCCACAATTACGTGCTTGTTTGTTTGTCTATCTAATCTTTTGGGTTTTTATTTCTAATGAGGTCGACCAGTTGTCTATTTATTATTTTTTTTACTACGCATCAAGCTGCGCTGCTTGTCTTTGCTCCTGTGTGCTCGCGCACTCTCGCCTTTTCCACTTATTTTTATTTTTGATTTATTTTGTCAATTTAAAAAAAAATACGCATCGTGCTGTGCTGTTTGTGTTTGCTTGAGTGCATTCGCGCGCTCTCGCTTTCTCCACTTTACAATTTTTTTGTTATTATTTATCTATTCCTGAGAGTTTATCTTATTTTTTATTTGTTTATTTAAATGAAGTCGACCAGTTGCCTGCCGTTCCTTCCATTATCCGTCACCGAGACAAACTGAACAAAGTTCTGAGGTCGACTTTGTAAAGATAAGGATTCAGGTCTGTCTGCTCTTTACCTTTGCTCCTGCGCGCACTGCCCTTCTCTCCACATTTACGTGTTTGTTTGTTTGTCTATCTAATCTTTTGGGTTTTTATTTCTAATGAGGTCGACCAGTTGTCTATTAATTATTTTTTTTACTACGCATCAAGCTGCGCTGCTTGTCTTTGCTCCTGTGTGCTCGCGCACTCTCGTCTTTTCCACTTATTTTTATTTTTGATTTATTTTGTCAATTAAAAAAAATACGCATCCTGCTGTGCTGTTTGTGTTTGCTTGAGTGCATTCGCGCGCTCTCGCTTTCTCCACTTTACAATTTTTTTGTTATTATTTATCTATTCCTGAGAGTTTATCTTATTTTTTATTTGTTTATTTAAATGAAGTCGACCAGTTCCTGCCCTTCCTTCCATTATCCGTCACCGAGACAAACTGAACAAAGTTCTGAGGTCGCCCTTGTAAAGATAAGGATTCAGGTCTGTCTGCTGTTTACCTTTGCTCCTGCGCGCACTGCCCTTCTCTCCACATTTATGTGTTTGTTGGTTTGTCTATCTAATCTTTTGGGTTTTATTTCTAATGAGGTCGACCAGTTGTCTATTTATTATTTTTTTTACTAAGCATCAAGCTGCGCTGCTTGTCTTTGCTCCTGTGTGCTCGCGCACTCTTGCCTTTTCCACTTATTTTTATTTTTGATTTATTTTTGATTTATTTTGTCAATTAAAAAAAATACGCATCGTGCTGTGCTGTTTGTGTTTGCTTGAGTGCATTCGCGCGCTCTCGCTTTCTCCACTTTACAATTTTTTTGTTATTATTTATCTATTCCTGAGAGTTTATCTTATTTTTTATTTGTTTATTTAAATGAAGTCGACCAGTTGCCTGCCCTTCCTTCCATTATCCGTCACCGAGACAAACTGAACAAAGTTCTGAGGTCGACCTTGTAAAGATAAGGATTCAGGTCTGTCTGCTGTTTACCTTTGCTCCTGCGCGCACTGCCCTTCTCTCCACAATTACGTGCTTGTTTGTTTGTCTATCTAATCTTTTGGGTTTTTATTTCTAATGAGGTCGACCAGTTGTCTATTAATTATTTTTTTTACTACGCATCAAGGTGCGCTCCTTGTCTTTGCTCCTGTGTGCTCGCGCACTCTCGCCTTTTCCACTTATTTTTATTTTTGATTTATTTTGTCAATTTAAAAAAAAAATACGCATCGTGCTGTGCTGTTTGTGTTTGCTTGAGTGCATTCGCGCGCTCTCGCTTCTCCACTTTACAATTTTTTTGTTATTATTTATCTATTCCTGAGAGTTTATCTTATTTTTTATTTGTTTATTTAATTGAAGTCGACCCGTTGCCTGCCGTTCCTTCCATTATCCGTCACCGAGACAAACTGAACAAAGTTCTGAGGTCGACTTTGTAAAGATAAGGATTCAGGTCTGTCTGCTCTTTACCTTTGCTCCTGCGCGCACTGCCCTTCTCTCCACATTTACGTGTTTGTTTGTTTATCTATCTAATCTTTTGGGTTTTTATTTCTAATGAGGTCGACCAGTTGTCTATTAATTATTTTTTTTACTACGCATCAAGCTGCGCTGCTTGTCTTTGCTCCTGTGTGCTCGCGCACTCTCGTCTTTTCCACTTATTTTTATTTTTGATTTATTTTGTCAATTTAAAAAAAAATATGCATCGTGCTGTGCTGTTTGTGTTTGCTTGAGTGCATTCGCGCGCTCTCGCTTTCTCCACTTTACAATTTTTTTGTTATTATTTATCTATTCCTGAGAGTTTATCTTATTTTTTATTTGTTTATTTAAATGAAGTCGACCAGTTGCCTGCCGTTCCTTCCATTATCCGTCACCGAGACAAACTGAACAAAGTTCTGAGGTCGACCTTGTAAAGATAAGGATTCAGGTCTGTCTGCTGTTTACCTTTGCTCCTGCGCGCACTGCCCTTCTCTCCACATTTACGTGTTTGTTTGTTTGTCTATCTAATCTTTTGGGTTTTTATTTCTAATGAGGTCGACCAGTTGTCTATTTATTATTTTTTTTACTACGCATCAAGCTGCGCTGCTTGTCTTTGCTCCTGTGTGCTCGCGCACTCTCGCCTTTTCCACTTATTTTTATTTTTGATTTATTTTTGATTTATTTTCTCAATTTAAAAAAAAATACGCATCCTGCTGTGCTGTTTGTGTTTGCTTGAGTGCATTCGGGCGCTCTCGCTTTCTCCACTTTACAAATTTTGTTATTATTTATCTATTCCTGAGAGTTTATCTTATTTTTTATTTGTTTATTTAAATGAAGTCGACCAGTTGCCTGCCCTTCCTTCCATTATCCGTCACCGAGACAAACTGAACAAAGTTCTGAGGTCGACCTTGTAAAGATAAGGATTCACGTCTGTCTGCTGTTTACCTTTGCTCCTGCGCGCACTGCCCTTCTCTCCACATTTATGTGTTTGTTTGTTTGTCTATCTAATCTTTTGGGTTTTTATTTCTAATGAGGTCGACCAGTTGTCTATTTATTATTTTTTTTACTACGCATCAAGCTGCGCTGCTTGTCTTTGCTCCTGTGTGCTCGCGCACTCTCGCCTTTTCCACTTATTTTTATTTTTGTTTTATTTTTGATTTATTTTGTCAATTTAAAAAAAATACGCATCGTGCTGTGCTGTTTGTGTTTGCTTGAGTGCATTCGCGCGCTCTCGCTTTCTCCACTTTACAATTTTTTTGTTATTATTTATCTATTCCTGAGAGTTTATCTTATTTTTTATTTGTTTATTTAAATGAAGTCGACCAGTTGCCTGCCCTTCCTTCCATTATCCGTCACCGAGACAAACTGAACAAAGTTCTGAGGTCGACCTTGTAAAGATAAGGATTCAGGTCTGTCTGCTGTTTACCTTTGCTCCTGCGCGCACTGCCCTTCTCTCCACATTTATGTGTTTGTTTGTTTGTCTATCTAATCTTTTGGGTTGTTATTTCTAATGAGGTCGACCAGTTGTCTATTTATTATTTTTTTTACTACGCTTCAAGCTGCGCTGCTTGTCTTTGCTCCTGTGTGCTCGCGCACTCTCGCCTTTTCCACTTATTTTTATTTTTGATTTATTTTTTATTTATTTTGTCAATTTAAAAAAAAATACGCATCGTGCTGTGCTGTTTGTGTTTGCTTGAGTGCATTCGCGCGCTCTCGCTTTCTCCACTTTACAATTTTTTTGTTTTTATTTATCTATTCCTGAGATTTTATCTCATTTTTTATTTGTTTATTTAAACGAAGTCGACCAGTTGCCTGCCCTTCCTTCCATTATCCGTCACCGAGACAAACTGAACAAAGTTCTGAGGTCGACCTTGTAAATATAAGGATTCAGGTGTGTCTGCTCTTTAACTTTGCTCCTGCGCGCACTGCCCTTCTCTCCACATTTATGTGTTTGTTTGTTTGTCTATCTAATCTTTTGGGTTTTTATTTCTAATGAGGTTGACCAGTTGTCTATTTATTATTATTTTTTCTACGCATCAAGCTGCGATGATTGTCTTTGCTCCTGTGTGCTCGCGCACTCTCGCCTTTTCCACTTATTTTTATTTTTGATTTATTTTTGATTTATTTTGTCAATTTTTAAAAAAAATACGCATCGTGCTGTCCTGTTTGTGTTTGCTTGAGTGCATTCGCGCGCTCTCGCTTTCTGCACTTTACAATTTTTTTGTTATTATTTATCTATTCCTGAGATTTTATCTCATTTTTTATTTGTTTATTTAAATGAAGTCGACCAGTTGCCTTCCCTTCCTTCCATTATACGTCACCGAGACAAACTGAACAAAGTTCTGAGCTCGACCTTGTAAAGATAAGGATTCAGGTCTGTCTGCTGTTTACCTTTGTTCCTGCCCACACTGCCCTTCTCTCCACATTTATGTGTTTGTTTGTTTGTCTATCTAATCTTTTGGGTTTTTATTTCTAATGAGGTCGACCAGTTGTCTATTTGTTATTTTTTTACTACGCATCAAGCTGCGCTGCTTGTCTTTGCTCCTGTGTGCTCGCGCACTCTCGCCTTTTCCACTTGTTTTTATTTTTGATTTATTTTTGATTTATTTTGTCAATTTAAAAAAAAATACGCATCGTGCTGTGCTGTTTGTGTTTGCTTGAGTGCATTCGCGCGCTCTCGCTTTCTCCACTTTACAATTTTTTTGTTATTATTTATCTATTCCTGAGTTTATCTTATTTTTTATTTGTTTATTTAAATGAAGTCGACCAGTTGCCTGCCCTTCCTTCCATTATCCGTCACCGAGACAAACTGAACAAAGTTCTGAGGTCGACCTTGTAAAGATAAGGATTCAGGTCTGTCTGCTGTTTACCTTTGCTCCTGCGCGCACTGCCCTTCTCTCCACATTTATGTGTTTGTTTGTTTGTCTATCTAATCTTATGGGTTTTTATTTCTAATGAGGTCGACCAGTTGTCTATTATTTTTTTTACTACGCATCAAGCTGCGCTGCTTGTCTTTGCTCCTGTGTGCTCGCGCACTCTCGCCTTTTCCACTTATTTTTATTTTTGATTTATTTTTTATTTATTTTGTCAATTTTAAAAAAAATACGCATCGTGCTGTGCTCTTTGTGTTTGCTTGAGTGCATTCGGGCGCTCTCGCTTTCTCCACTTTACAAATTTTGTTATTATTTATCTATTCCTGAGAGTTTATCTTATTTTTTATTTGTTTATTTAAATGAAGTCGACCAGTTGCCTGCCCTTCCTTCCATTATCCGTCACCGAGACAAACTGAACAAAGTTCTGAGGTCGACCTTGTAAAGATAAGGATTCATGTCGGTCTGCTGTTTACCTTTGCTCCTGCGCGCACTGCCCTTCTCTCCACATTTATGTGTTTGTTTGTTTGTCTATCTAATCTTTTGGGTTTTTATTTCTAATGAGGTCGACCAGTTGTCTATTTATCATTTTTTTTACTACGCATCAAGCTGCGCTGCTTGTCTTTGCTCCTGTGTGCTCGCGCACTCTCGCCTTTTCCACTTATTTTTCTTTTTTATTTATTTTTTATTTATTTTGTCAATTTTAAAAAAAAATACGCATCGTGCTGTGCTCTTTGTGTTTGCTTGAGTGCATTCGCGCGCTCTCGCTTTCTCCACTTTACAAATTTTGTTATTATTTATCTATTCCTGAGAGTTTATCTTATTTTTTATTTGTTTATTTAAATGAAGTCGACCAGTTGCCTGCCCTTCCTTCCATTATCCGTCACCGAGACAAACTGAACAAAGTTCTGAGGTCGACCTTGTAAAGATAAGGATTCAGGTCTGTCTGCTGTTTACCTTTGCTCCTGCGCGCACTGCCCTTCTCTCCACATTTATGTGTTTGTTTGTTTGTCTATCTAATCTTTTGGGTTTTTATTTCTAATGAGGTCGACCAGTTGTCTATTTATTATTTTTTTTACTACGCATCAAGCTGCGCTGCTTGTCTTTGCTCCTGTGTGCTCGCGCACTCTCGCCTTTTCCACTTATTTTTATTTTTGATTTATTTTTGATTTATTTTGTCAATTTTTAAAAAAAAATACGCATCGTGCTGTTCTGTTTGTGTTTGCTTGAGTGCATTCGCGAGCTCTCGCTTTCTCCACTTTACAATATTTTTGTTATTATTTATCTATTCCTGAGAGTTTATCTTATTTTTTATTTGTTTATTTAAATGAAGTCGACCAGTTGCCTGCCCTTCCTTCCATTATCCGTCACCGAGACAAACTGAACAAAGTTCTGAGGTCGACCTTGTAAAGATAAGGATTCAGGTCTGTCTGCTGTTTACCTTTGCTCCTGCGCGCACTGCCCTTCTCTCCACATTTATGTTTGTTTGTTTGTCTATCTAATCTTTTGGGTTTTTATTTCTAATGAGGTCGACCAGTTGTCTATTTATTATTTTTTTTACTACGCATCAAGCTGCGCTGCTTGTCTTTGCTCCTGTGTGCTCGCGCACTCTCGCCTTTTCCACTTATTTTTATTTTTGATTTATTTTTGATTTATTTTGTCAATTTAAAAAAAATACGCATCGTGCTGTGCTGTTTGTGTTTGCTTGAGTGCATTCGCGCGCTCTCGCTTTCTCCACTTTACAATTTTTTTGTTATTATTTATCTATTCCTGAGAGTTTATCTTATTTTTTATTTGTTTATTTAAATGAAGTCGACCAGTTGCCTGCCCTTCCTTCCATTATCCGTCACCAAGACAAACTGAACAAAGTTCTGAGGTCGCCCTTGTAAAGATAAGGATTCAGGTCTGTCTGCTGTTTACCTTTGCTCCTGCGCGCACTGCCCTTCTCTCTACATTTATGTTTGTTTGTTTGTCTATCTAATCTTTTTGGTTTTTATTTCTAATGAGGTCGACCAGTTGTCTATTATTTTTTTTACTACGCATCAAGCTGCGCTGCTTGTCTTTGCTCCTGTGTGCTCGCGCACTCTCGCCTTTTCCACTTATTTTTATTTTTGATTTATTTTTTATTTATTTTGTCAATTTAAAAAAAAATACGCATCGTGCTGTGCTGTTTGTGTTTGCTTGAGTGCATTCGCGCGCTCTCGCTTTCTCCACTTTACAATTTTTTTGTTATTATTTATCTATTCCTGAGATTTTATCTCATTTTTTATTTGTTTATTTAAACGAAGTCGACCAGTTGCCTGCCCTTCCTTCCATTATCCGTCACCGAGACAAACTGAACAAAGTTCTGAGGTCGACCTTGTAAATATAAGGATTCAGGTGTGTCTGCTCTTTAACTTTGCTCCTGCGCGCACTGCCCTTCTCTCCACATTTATGTGTTTGTTTGTTTGTCTATCTAATCTTTTGGGTTTTTATTTCTAATGAGGTTGACCAGTTGTCTATTTATTATTATTTTTTCTACGCATCAAGCTGCGATGATTGTCTTTGCTCCTGTGTGCTCGCGCACTCTCGCCTTTTCCACTTATTTTTATTTTTGATTTATTTTTGATTTATTTTGTCAATTTTTAAAAAAAATACGCATCGTGCTGTCCTGTTTGTGTTTGCTTGAGTGCATTCGCGCGCTCTCGCTTTCTGCACTTTACAATTTTTTTGTTATTATTTATCTATTCCTGAGATTTTATCTCATTTTTTATTTGTTTATTTAAATGAAGTCGACCAGTTGCCTTCCCTTCCTTCCATTATACGTCACCGAGACAAACTGAACAAAGTTCTGAGCTCGACCTTGTAAAGATAAGGATTCAGGTCTGTCTGCTGTTTACCTTTGTTCCTGCCCACACTGCCCTTCTCTCCACATTTATGTGTTTGTTTGTTTGTCTATCTAATCTTTTGGGTTTTTATTTCTAATGAGGTCGACCAGTTGTCTATTTGTTATTTTTTTACTACGCATCAAGCTGCGCTGCTTGTCTTTGCTCCTGTGTGCTCGCGCACTCTCGCCTTTTCCACTTGTTTTTATTTTTGATTTATTTTTGATTTATTTTGTCAATTTAAAAAAAAATACGCATCGTGCTGTGCTGTTTGTGTTTGCTTGAGTGCATTCGCGCGCTCTCGCTTTCTCCACTTTACAATTTTTTTGTTATTATTTATCTATTCCTGAGAGTTTATCTTATTTTTTATTTGTTTATTTAAATGAAGTCGACCAGTTGCCTGCCCTTCCTTCCATTATCCGTCACCGAGACAAACTGAACAAAGTTCTGAGGTCGACCTTGTAAAGATAAGGATTCAGGTCTGTCTGCTGTTTACCTTTGCTCCTGCGCGCACTGCCCTTCTCTCCACATTTATGTGTTTGTTTGTTTGTCTATCTAATCTTATGGGTTTTTATTTCTAATGAGGTCGACCAGTTGTCTATTATTTTTTTTACTACGCATCAAGCTGCGCTGCTTGTCTTTGCTCCTGTGTGCTCGCGCACTCTCGCCTTTTCCACTTATTTTTATTTTTGATTTATTTTTTATTTATTTTGTCAATTTTAAAAAAAATACGCATCGTGCTGTGCTCTTTGTGTTTGCTTGAGTGCATTCGGGCGCTCTCGCTTTCTCCACTTTACAAATTTTGTTATTATTTATCTATTCCTGAGAGTTTATCTTATTTTTTATTTGTTTATTTAAATGAAGTCGACCAGTTGCCTGCCCTTCCTTCCATTATCCGTCACCGAGACAAACTGAACAAAGTTCTGAGGTCGACCTTGTAAAGATAAGGATTCATGTCGGTCTGCTGTTTACCTTTGCTCCTGCGCGCACTGCCCTTCTCTCCACATTTATGTGTTTGTTTGTTTGTCTATCTAATCTTTTGGGTTTTTATTTCTAATGAGGTCGACCAGTTGTCTATTTATCATTTTTTTTACTACGCATCAAGCTGCGCTGCTTGTCTTTGCTCCTGTGTGCTCGCGCACTCTCGCCTTTTCCACTTATTTTTCTTTTTTATTTATTTTTTATTTATTTTGTCAATTTTAAAAAAAAATACGCATCGTGCTGTGCTCTTTGTGTTTGCTTGAGTGCATTCGCGCGCTGTCGCTTTCTCCACTTTACAAATTTTGTTATTATTTATCTATTCCTGAGAGTTTATCTTATTTTTTATTTGTTTATTTAAATGAAGTCGACCAGTTGCCTGCCCTTCCTTCCATTATCCGTCACCGAGACAAACTGAACAAAGTTCTGAGGTCGACCTTGTAAAGATAAGGATTCAGGTCTGTCTGCTGTTTACCTTTGCTCCTGCGCGCACTGCCCTTCTCTCCACATTTATGTGTTTGTTTGTTTGTCTATCTAATCTTTTGGGTTTTTATTTCTAATGAGGTCGACCAGTTGTCTATTTATTATTTTTTTTACTACGCATCAAGCTGCGCTGCTTGTCTTTGCTCCTGTGTGCTCGCGCACTCTCGCCTTTTCCACTTATTTTTATTTTTGATTTATTTTTGATTTATTTTGTCAATTTTTAAAAAAAAATACGCATCGTGCTGTTCTGTTTGTGTTTGCTTGAGTGCATTCGCGAGCTCTCGCTTTCTCCACTTTACAATATTTTTGTTATTATTTATCTATTCCTGAGAGTTTATCTTATTTTTTATTTGTTTATTTAAATGAAGTCGACCAGTTGCCTGCCCTTCCTTCCATTATCCGTCACCGAGACAAACTGAACAAAGTTCTGAGGTCGACCTTGTAAAGATAAGGATTCAGGTCTGTCTGCTGTTTACCTTTGCTCCTGCGCGCACTGCCCTTCTCTCCACATTTATGTTTGTTTGTTTGTCTATCTAATCTTTTGGGTTTTTATTTCTAATGAGGTCGACCAGTTGTCTATTTATTATTTTTTTTACTACGCATCAATCTGCGCTGCTTGTCTTTGCTCCTGTGTGCTCGCGCACTCTCGCCTTTTCCACTTATTTTTATTTTTGATTTATTTTTGATTTATTTTGTCAATTTAAAAAAAAATACGCATCGTGCTGTGCTGTTTGTGTTTGCTTGAGTGCATTCGCGCGCTCTCGCTTTCTCCACTTTACAATTTTTTTGTTATTATTTATCTATTCCTGAGAGTTTATCTTATTTTTTATTTGTTTATTTAAATGAAGTCGACCAGTTGCCTGCCCTTCCTTCCATTATCCGTCACCAAGACAAACTGAACAAAGTTCTGAGGTCGCCCTTGTAAAGATAAGGATTCAGGTCTGTCTGCTGTTTACCTTTGCTCCTGCGCGCACTGCCCTTCTCTCTACATTTATGTATGTTTGTTTGTCTATCTAATCTTTTGGGTTTTTATTTCTAATGAGGTCGACCAGTTGTCTATTATTTTTTTTACTACGCATCAAGCTGCGCTGCTTGTCTTTGCTCCTGTGTGCTCGCGCACTCTCGCCTTTTCCACTTATTTTTATTTTTGATTTATTTTTTATTTATTTTGTCAATTTAAAAAAAAATACGCATCGTGCTGTGCTCTTTGTGTTTGCTTGAGTGCATTCGGGCGCTCTCGCTTTCTCCATTTTACAAATTTTGTTATTATTTATCTATTCCTGAGAGTTTATCTTATTTTTTATTTGTTTATTTAAATGAAGTCGACCAGTTGCCTGCCCTTCCTTCCATTATCCGTCACCGAGACAAACTGAACAAAGTTCTGAGGTCGACCTTGTAAAAATAAGGATTCAGGTCTGTCTGCTGTTTACCTTTGCTCCTACGCGCACTGCCATTCTCTCCACATTTATGTGTTTGTTTGTTTGTCTATCTAATGTTTTGGGTTTTTATTTCTAATGAGGTCGACCAGTTGTCTATTTATTATTTTTTTTACTACGCATCAAGCTGCGCTACTTGTCTTTGCTCCTGTGTGCTCGCGCACTATCGCCTTTTCCACTTATTTTTATTTTTGATTTATTTTTTATTTATTTTGTCAATTTAAAAAAAAATACGCATCGTGCTGTGCTGTTTGTGTTTGCTTGAGTGCATTCGTGCGCTCTCGCTTTCGCCACTTTACAATTTTTTTTGTTATTATTTATCTATTCCTGAGAGTTTATCTTATTTTTTATTTGTTTATTTATATGAAGTCGACCAGTTTCCTGCCCTTCCTTCCATTATCCGTCACCGAGACAAACTGAACAAAGTTCTGAGGTCGACCTTGTAAAGATAAGGATTCAGGTCTGTCTGCTGTTTACCTTTGCTCCTGCGCGCACTGCCCTTCTCTCCACATTTATGTGTTTGTTTGTTTGTCTATCTAATCTTTTGGGTTTTTATTTCTAATGAGGTCGACCAGTTGTCTATTTAATAATTTTTTACTACACATCAAGCTGCGCTGCTTGTCTTTGCTCCTGTGTGCTCGCGCACTCTCGCCTTTTCCACTTATTTTTATTTTTGATTTATTTTTGATTTATTTTGTCAATTTAAAAAAAAATACGCATCGTGCTGTGCTGTTTGTGTTTGCTTGAGTGCATTCGCGCGCTCTCGCTTTCTCCACTTTACAATTTTTTTGTTATTATTTATCTATTCCTGAGAGTTTATCTTATTTTTCATTTGTTTATTTAAATGAAGTCGACCAGTTGCCTGCCCTTCCTTCCATTATCCGTCACCGAGACAAACTGAACAAAGTTCTGAGGTCGACCTTGTAAAGATAAGGATTCAGGTCTGTCTGCTGTTTACCTTTGCTCCTGCGCGCACTGCCCTTCTCTCCACATTTATGTTTGTTTGTTTGTCTATCTAATCTTTTGGGTTTTTATTTCTAATGAGGTCGACCAGTTGTCTATTTATTATTTTTTTTACTACGCATCAAGCTGCGCTGCTTGTCTTTGCTCCTGTGTGCTCGCGCACTCTCGCCTTTTCCACTTATTTTTATTTTTGATTTATTTTTGATTTATTTTGTCAATTTAAAAAAAATACGCATCGTGCTGTGCTGTTTGTGTTTGCTTGAGTGCATTCGGGCGCTCTCGCTTTCTCCACTTAACAAATTTTGTTATTATTTATCTATTCCTGAGAGTTTATCTTATTTTTTATTTGTTTATTTAAATGAAGTCGACCAGTTGCCTGCCCTTCCTTCCATTATCCATCACCGAGACAAACTGAACAAAGTTCTGAGGTCGCCCTTGTAAAGATAAGGATTCACGTCTGTCTGCTGTTTACCTTTGCTCCTGCGCGCACTGCCCTTCTCTCCACATTTATGTGTTTGTTTGTCTATCTAATCTTTTGGGTTTTTATTTCTAATGAGGTCGACCAGTTGTCTATTTATTATTTTTTTTACTACGCATCAAGCTGCGCTGCTTGTCTTTGCTCCTGTGTGCTCGCGCACTCTCGCCTTTTCCACTTATTTTTATTTTTGATTTATTTTTGATTTATTTTGTCAATTTAAAAAAAAATACGCATCGTGCTGTGCTGTTTGTGTTTGCTTGAGTGCATTCGCGTGCTCTCGCTTTCTCCACTTTACAATTTTTTTGTTATTATTTATCTATTCCTGAGAGTTTATCTTATTTTTTATTTGTTTATTTAAATGAAGTCGACCAGTTGCCTGCCCTTCCTTCCATTATCCGTCACCGAGACAAACTGAACAAAGTTCTGAGGTCGACCTTGTAAAGATAAGGATTCAGGTCTGTCTGCTGTTTACCTTTTCTCCTGAGCGCACTGCCCTTCTCTCCACATTTATGTGTTTGTTTGTTTGTCTATCTAATCTTTTGGGTTTTTATTTCTAATGAGGTCGACCAGTTGTCTATTTAATATTTTTTTACTACACATCAAGCTGCGCTGCTTGTCTTTGCTCCTGTGTGCGCGCGCACTCTCGCCTTTTCCACTTATTTTTATTTTTATTTATTTTTGATTTATTTTGTCAATTTAAAAAAAATACGCATCGTGCTGTGCTGTTTGTGTTTGCTTGAGTGCATTCGCGCGCTCTCGCTTTCTCCACTTTACAATTTTTTTGTTATTATTTATCTATTCCTGAGAGTTTATCTTATTTTTTATTTGTTTATTTAAATGAAGTCGACCAGTTGCCTGCCCTTCCTTCCATTATCCGTCACCGAGACAAACTGAACAAAGTTCTGAGGTCGCCCTTGTAAAGATAGGGATTCAGGTCTGTCTGCTGTTTACCTTTGCTCCTGCGCGCACTGCCCTTCTCTCTACATTTATGTGTTTGTTTGTTTGTCTATCTAATCTTTTGGGTTTTTATTTCTAATGAGGTCGACCAGTTGTCTATTTATTATTTTTTTTACTACGCATCAAGCTGCGCTGTTGTCTTTGCTCCTGTGTGCTCGCGCACTCTCGCCTTTTCCACTTATTTTTATTTTTGATTTATTTTTTATTTATTTTGTCAATTTTAAAAAAAAATACGCATCGTGCTGTTCTCTTTGTGTTTGCTTGAGTGCATTCGGGCGCTCTTGCTTTCTCCACTTTACAAATTTTGTTATTATTTATCTATTCCTGAGAGTTTATCTTATTTTTTATTTGTTTATTTAAATGAAGTCGACCAGTTGCCTGCCCTTCCTTCCATTATCCATCACCGAGACAAACTGAACAAAGTTCTGAGGTCGACCTTGTAAAGATAAGGATTCACGTCTGTCTGCTGTTTACCTTCGCTCCTGCGCGCACTGCCCTTCTCTCCACATTTATGTGTTTGTTTGTTTGTCTATCTAATCTTTTGGGTTTTTATTTCTAATGAGGTCGACCAGTTGTCTATTTGTTATTTTTTTTACTACGCATCAAGCTGCGCTGCTTGTCTTTGCTCCTGTGTGCTCGCGCACTCTCGCCTTTTCCACTTATTTTTATTTTTGATTTATTTTTGATTTATTTTGTCAATTTAAAAAAAAAATACGCATCGTGCTGTGCTGTTTGTGTTTGCTTGAGTGCATTCGCGCGCTCTCGCTTTCTCCACTTTACAATTTTTTTGTTATTATTTATCTATTCCTGAGAGTTTATCTTATTTTTTATTTGTTTATTTAAATGAAGTCGACCAGTTGCCTGCCCTTCCTTCCATTATCCGTCACCGAGACAAACTGAACAAAGTTCTGAGGTCGACCTTGTAAAGATAAGGATTCAGGTCTGTCTGCTGTTTACCTTTTCTCCTGCAGCAACGGCCCTTCTCTCCACATTTATGTGTTTGTTTGTTTGTCTATCTAATCTTTTGGGTTTTTATTTCTATTGAGGTCGACCAGTTGTCTATTTAATATTTTTTTACTACACATCAAGCTGCGCTGCTTGTCTTTGCTCCTGTGTGCTCGCGCACTCTCGCCTTTTCCACTTATTTTTATTTTTGATTTATTTTTGATTTATTTTGTCAATTTAAAAAAAAATACGCATCGTGCTGTGCTGTTTGTGTTTGCTTGAGTGCATTCGCGCGCTCTCGCTTTCTCCACTTTACAATTTTTTTGTTATTATTTATGTATTCCTGAGAGTTTATCTTATTTTTTATTTGTTTATTTAAATGAAGTCGACCAGTTGCCTGCCCTTCCTTCCATTGTCCGTCACCGAGACAAACTGAACAAAGTTTTGAGGTCGCCCTTGTAAAGATAGGGATTCAGGTCTGTCTGCTGTTTACCTTTGCTCCTGCGCGCACTGCCCTTCTCTCTACATTTATGTTTGTTTGTTTGTCTATCTAATCTTTTGGGTTTTTATTTCTAATGAGGTCGACCAGTTGTCTATTTATTATTTTTTTACTACGCATCAAGCTGCGCTGCTTGTCTTTGCTCCTGTGTGCTCGCGCACTCTCGCCTTTTCCACTTATTTTTATTTTTGATTTATTTTTGATTTATTTTGTCAATTTAAAAATAATACGCATCGTGCTGTGCTGTTTGTGTTTGCTTGAGTGCATTCGCGCGCTCTCGCTTTCTCCACTTTACAATTTTTTTGTTATTATTTATCTATTCCTGAGAGTTTATCTTATTTTTTATTTGTTTATTTAAATGAAGTCGACCAGTTGCCTGCCCTTCCTTCCATTATCCGTCACCGAGACAAACTGAACAAAGTTCTGAGGTCGACCTTGTAAAGATAAGGATTCAGGTCTGTCTGCTGTTTACCTTTGCTCCTGCACGCACTGCCCTTCTCTCCAAATTTATGTGTTTGTTTGTTTGTCTATCTAATCGTTTGGGTTTTTATTTCTAATGAGGCCGACCAGTTGTCTATTTAATATTTTTTTACTACACATCAAGCTGCGCTGCTTGTCTTTGCTCCTGTGTGCTCGCGCACTCTCGCCTTTTCCACTTATTTTTATTTTTGATTTATTTTTGATTTATTTTGTCAATTTAAAAAAAAATACGCATCGTGCTGTGCTGTTTGTGTTTGCTTGAGTGCATTCGCGCGCTCTCGCTTTCTCCACTTAACAATTTTTTTGTTATTATTTATCTATTCCTGAGAGTTTATCTTATTTTTTATTTGTTTATTTAAATGAAGTCGACCAGTTGCCTGCCCTTCCTTCCATTATCCGTCACCGAGACAAACTGAACAAAATTCTGAGGTCGCCCTTGTAAAGATAGGGATTCAGGTCTGTCTGCTGTTTACCTTTGCTCCTGCGCGCACTGCCCTTCTCTCTACATTTATGTTGGTTTGTTTGTCTATCTAATCTTTTGGGTTTTTATTTCTAATGAGGTCGACCAGTTGTCTATTTATTATTTTTTTTACTACGCATCAAGCTGCGCTGCTTGTCTTTGCTCCTGTGTGCTCGCGCACTCTCGCCTTTTCCACTTATTTTTATTTTTGATTTATTTTTGATTTATTTTGTCAATTTAAAAAAAATACGCATCGTGCTGTGCTGTTTGTGTTTGCTTGAGTGCATTCGCGCGCTCTCGCTTTCTCCACTTTACAATTTTTTTGTTATTATTTATCTATTCCTGAGAGTTTATCTTATTTTTTATTTGTTTATTTAAATGAAGTCGACCAGTTGCCTGCCCTTCCTTCCATTATCCGTCACCGAGACAAACTGAACAAAGTTCTGAGGTCGACCTTGTAAAGATAAGGATTCAGGTCTGTCTGCTGTTTACCTTTGCTCCTGCGCGCACTGCCCTTCTCTCCACATTTATGTGTTTGTTTGTTTGTCTATCTAATCTTTTGGGTTTTTATTTCTAATGAGGTCGACCAGTTGTCTATTTATTATTTTTTTTACTACGCATCAAGCTGCGCTGCTTGTCTTTGCTCCTGTGTGCTCGGGCACTCTCGCCTTTTCCACTTATTTTTATTTTTGATTTATTTTTCATTTATTTTGTCAATTTAAAAAAAAAATACGCATCGTGCTGTGCTCTTTGTGTTTGCTTGAGTGCATTCGGGCGCTCTCGCTTTCTCCACTTTACAAATTTTTTATTATTTATCTATTCCTGAGAGTTTATCTTATTTTTCATTTGTTTATTTAAATGAAGTCGACCAGTTGCCTGCCCTTCCTTCCATTATCCATCACCGAGACAAACTGAACAAAGTTCTGAGGTCGACCTTGTAAAGATAAGGATTCACGTCTGTCTGCTGTTTACCTTTGCTCCTGCGCGAACTGCCCTTCTCTCCACATTTATGTGTTTGTTTGTTTGTCTATCTAATCTTTTGGGTTTTTATTTCTAATGAGGTCGACCAGTTGTCTATTTATTATTTTTTTTACTATGCATCAAGCTGCGCTGCTTGTCTTTGCTCCTGTGTGCTGGCGCACTCTCGCCTTTTCCACTTATTTTTATTTTTGATTTATTTTTGATTTATTTTGTCAATTTAAAAATAGTACGCATCGTGCTGTGCTGTTTGTGTTTGCTTGAGTGCATTCGCGCGCTCTCGCTTTCTCCACTTTACAATTTTTTTGTTATTATTTATCTATTCCTGAGAGTTTATCTTATTTTTTATTTGTTTATTTATATGAAGTCGACCAGTTGCCTGCCCTTCCTTCCATTATCCGTCACCGAGACAAACTGAACAAAGTTCTGAGGTCGACCTTGTAAAGATAAGGATTCAGGTCTGTCTGCTGTTTACCTTTGCTCCTGCGTGCACTGCCCTTCTCTCCACTTTTATGTGTTTGTTTGTTTGTCTATCTAATCTTATGGGTTTTTATTTCTAATGAGGTCGACCAGTTGTCTTTTATTTTTTTTACTACGCATCAAGCTGCGCTGCTTGTCTTTGCTCCTGTGTGCTCGGGCACTCTCGCCTTTTCCACTTATTTTTATTTTTGATTTATTTTTTATTTATTTTGTCAATTTTAAAAAAAATACTCATCGTGCTGTGCTCTTTGTGTTTGCTTGAGTGCATTCGGGCGCTCTCGCTTTCTCCACTTTACAAATTTTGTTATTATTTATCTATTCCTGAGAGTTTATCTTATTTTTTATTTGTTTATTTAAATGAAGTCGACCAGTTGCCTGCCCTTCCTTCCATTATCCGTCACCGAGACAAACTGAACAAAGTTCTGAGGTCGACCTTGTAAAGATAAGGATTCAGGTCTGTCTGCTGTTTACATTTGCTCCTGCGCGCACTGCCCTTCTCTCCACATTTATGTGTTTGTTTGTTTGTCTATCTAATCTTTTGGGTTTTTATTTCTAATGAGGTCGACCAGTTGTCTATTTATTATTTTTTTTACTACGCATCAAGCTGCGCTGCTTGTCTTTGCTCCTGTGTGCTCGCGCACTCTCGCCTTTTCCACTTATTTTTATTTTTGATTTATTTTTGATTTATTTTGTCAATTTTTTAAAAAAAATACGCATCGTGCTGTTCTGTTTGTGTTTGCTTGAGTGCATTCGCGCGCTCTCGCTTTCCCCACTTTACAATATTTTTGTTATTATTTATCTATTCCTGAGAGTTTATCTTATTTTTTATTTGTTTATTTAAATGAAGTCGACCAGTTGCCTGCCCTTCCTTCCATTATCCGTCACCGAGACAAACTGAACAAAGTTCTGAGGTCGACCTTGTAAAGATAAGGATTCAGGTCTGTCTGCTGTTTACCTTTGCTCCTGCGCGCACTGCCCTTCTCTCCACATTTATGTTTGTTTGTTTGTCTATCTAATCGTTTGGGTTTTTATTTCTAATGAGGTCGACCAGTTGTCTATTTATTATTTTTTTTACTACGCATCAAGCTGGGCTGCTTGTCTTTGCTCCTGTGTGCTCGCGCACTCTCGCCTTTTCCACTTATTTTTATTTTTGATTTATTTTTGATTTATTTTGTCAATTTAAAAAAAATACGCATCGTGCTGTGCCGTTTGTGTTTGCTTGAGTGCATTCGCGCGCTCTGGCTTTCTCCACTTTACAATTTTTTTGTTATTATTTATCTATTCCTGAGAGTTTATCTTATTTTTTATTTGTTTATTTAAATGAAGTCGACCAGTTGCCTGCCCTTCCTTCCATTATCCGTCACCGAGACAAACTGAACAAAGTTCTGAGGTCGACCTTGTAAAGATAAGGATTCAGGTCTGTCTGCTGTTTACCTTTGCTCCTGCGCGCACTGCCCTTCTCTCCACATTTATGTGTTTGTTTGTTTGTCTATCTAATCTTATGGGTTTTTATTTCTAATGAGGTCGACCAGTTGTCTATTATTTTTTTTACTACGCATCAAGCTGCGCTGCTTGTCTTTGCTCCTGTGTGCTCGCGCACTCTCGCCTTTTCCACTTATTTTTATTTTTGATTTATTTTTGATTTAGTTTGTCAATTTTTAAAAAAAATACGCATCGTGCTGTGCTCTTTGTGTTTGCTTGAGTGCATTCGCGCGCTCTCGCTTTCTCCACTTTACAAATTTTGTTATTATTTATCTATTCCTGAGAGTTTATCTTATTTTTTATTTGTTTATTTAAATGAAGTCGACCAGTTGCCTGCCCTTCCTTCCATTATCCGTCACCGAGACAAACTGAACAAAGTTCTGAGGTCGACCTTGTAAAGATAGGGATTCAGGTCTGTCTGCTGTTTACCTTTGCTCCTGCGCGCACTGCCCTTCTCTCCACATTTATGTTTGTTTGTTTGTCTATCTAATCTTTTGGGTTTTTATTTCTAATGAGGTCGACCAGTTGTCTATTTATTATTTTTTTTACTACGCATCAAGCTGCGCTGGTTGTCTTTGCTCCTGTGTGCTCGCGCACTCTCGCCTTTTCCACTTATTTTTATTTTCGATTTATTTTTGATTTATTTTGTCAATTTAAAAAAATACGCATCGTGCTGTGCTGTTTGTGTTTGCTTGAGTGCATTCGCGCGCTCTCGCTTTCTCCACTTTACAATTTTTTTGTTATTATTTATCTATTCCTGAGAGTTTATCTTATTTTTTATTTGGTTATTTAAATGAAGTCGACCAGTTGCCTGCCCTTCCTTCCATTATCCGTCACCGAGACAAACTGAACAAAGTTCTGAGGTCGCCCTTGTAAAGATAAGGATTCAGGTCTGTCTGCTGTTTACCTTTGCTCCTGCGCGCACTGCCCTTCTCTCTACATTTATGTTTGTTTGTTTGTCTATCTAATCTTTTGGGTTTTTATTTCTAATGAGGTCGACCAGTTGTCTATTTATTATTTTTTTTACTACGCATCAAGCTGCGCTGCTTGTCTTTGCTCCTGTGTGCTCGCGCACTCTCGCCTTTTCCACTTATTATTATTTTTGTTTTATTTTTGATTTATTTTGTCAATTTATAAATAATACGCATCGTGCTGTGCTGTTTGTGTTTGCTTGAGTGCATTCGCGCGCTCTCGCTTTCTCCACTTTACAATTTTTTTGTTATTATTTATCTATTCCTGAGAGTTTATCTTATTTTTTATTTGTTTATTTAAATGAAGTCGACCAGTTGCCGGCCCTTCCTTCCATTATCCGTCACCGAGACAAACTGAACAAAGTTCTGAGGTCGACCTTGTAAAGATAAGGATTCAGGTCTGTCTGCTGTTTACCTTTTCTCCTGCGCGCACTGCCCTTCTCTCCACATTTATGTGTTTGTTTGTTTGTCTATCTAATCTTTTGGGTTTTTATTTCTAATGAGGTCGACCAGTTGTCTATTTAATATTTTTTTACTACACATCAAGCTGCGCTGCTTGTCTTTGCTCCTGTGTGCTCGCGCACTCTCGCCTTTTCCACTTATTTTTATTTTTGATTTATTTTTGATTTATTTTGTCAATTTAAAAAAAATACGCATCGTGCTGTGCTGTTTGTGTTTGCTTGAGTGCATTCGCGCGCTCTCGCTTTCTCCACTTTACAATTTTTTTGTTATTATTTATCTATTCCTGAGAGTTTATCTTATTTTTTATTTGTTTATTTAAATGAAGTCGACCAGTTGCCTGCCCTTCCTTCCATTATCCGTCACCGAGACAAACTGAACAAAGTTCTGAGGTCGCCCTTGTAAAGATAAGGATTCAGGTCTGTCTGCTGTTTACCTTTGCTCCTGCGCGCACTGCCCTTCTCTCCACATTTATGTGTTTGTTTGTTTGTCTATCTAATCTTTTGGGTTTTTATTTCTAATGAGGTCGACCAGTTGTCTATTTAATATTTTTTTACTACACATCAAGCTGCGCTGCTTGTCTTTGCTCCTGTGTGCTCGCGCACTCTCGCCTTTTCCACTTATTTTTATTTTTGATTTATTTTTGATTTATTTTGTCAATTTAAAAAAAATACGCATCGTGCTGTGCTGTTTGTGTTTGCTTGAGTGCATTCGCGCGCTCTCGCTTTCTCCACTTTACAATTTTTTTGTTATTATTTATCTATTCCTGAGAGTTTATCTTATTTTTTATTTGTTTATTTAAATGAAGTCGACCAGTTGCCTGCCCTTCCTTCCATTATCCGTCACCGAGACAAACTGAACAAAGTTCTGAGGTCGCCCTTGTAAAGATAAGGATTCAGGTCTGTCTGCTGTTTACCTTTGCTCCTGCGCGCACTGCCCTTCTCTCTACATTTATGTTTGTTTGGTTGTCTATCTAATCTTTTGGGTTTTTATTTCTAATGAGTTCGACCAGTTGTCTATTTATTATTTTTTTTACTACGCATCAAGCTGCGCTGCTTGTCTTTGCTCCTGTGTGCTCGCGCACTCTCGCCTTTTCCACTTATTTTTATTTTTGATTTATTTTTGATTTATTTTGTCAATTTAAAAAAAAATACGCATCGTGCTGTGCTGTTTGTGTTTGCTTGAGTGCATTCGCGCTCTCTCGCTTTCTCCACTTTACAATATTTTTGTTATTATTTATCTATTCCTGAGAGTTTATCTTATTTTTTATTTGTTTATTTAAATGAAGTCGACCAGTTGCCTGCCCTTCCTTCCATTATCCGTCACCGAGACAAACTGAACAAAGTTCTGAGGTCGCCCTTGTAAAGATAAGGATTCAGGACTGTCTGCTGTTTACCTTTGCTCCTGCGCGCACTGCCCTTCTCTCCACATTTATGTTTTTTTGTTTTTCTATCTAATCTTTTGGGTTTTTATTTCTAATGAGGTCGACCAGTTGTCTATTTATAATTTTTTTTAATACGCATCAAGCTGCGCTGCTTGTCTTTGCTCCTGTGTGCTCGTGCACTCTCGCCTTTTCCACTTATTTTTATTTTTGATTTATTTTTGATTTATTTTGTCAATTTAAAAAAAAATACGCATCGTGCTGTGCTGTTTGTGTTTGCTTGAGTGCATTCGCGCGCTCTCGCTTTCTCCACTTTACAATTTTTTTGTTATTATTTATCTATTCCTGAGAGTTTATCTTATTTTTTATTTATTTATTAAATGAAGTCGACCAGTTGCCTGCCCTTCCTTCCATTATCCGTCACCGAGACAAACTGAACAAAGTTCTGAGGTCGCCCTTGTAAAGATAAGGATTCAGGTCTGTCTGCTGTTTACCTTTGGTCCTGCGCGCACTGCCCTTCTCTCTACATTTATGTTTGTTTGTTTGTCTATCTAATCTTTTGGGTTTTTATTTCTAATGAGGTCGACCAGTTGTCTATTTATTATTTTTTTTAGTACGCATCAAGCTGCGCTGCTTGTCTTTGCTCCTGTGTGCTCGCGCACTCTCGCCTTTTCCACTTATTTTTATTTTTGATTTATTTTTGATTTATTTTGTCAATTTAAAAATAATACGCATCGTGCTGTGCTGTTTGTGTTTGCTTGAGTGCATTCGCGCGCTCTCGCTTTCTCCACTTTACAATTTTTATGTTATTATTTATCTATTCCTGAGAGTTTATCTTATTTTTTATTTGTTTATTTAAATGAAGTCGACCAGTTGCCTGCCCTTCCTTCCATTATCCGTCACCGAGACAAACTGAACAAAGTTCTGAGGTCGACCTTGTAAAGATAAGGATTCAGGTCTGTCTGCTGTTTACCTTTGCTCCTGCGCGCACTGCCCTTCTCTCCACATTTATGTGTTTGTTTGTTTGTCTATCTAATCTTATGGGTTTTTATTTCTAATCAGGTCGACCAGTTGTCTATTATTTTTTTTACTACGCATCAAGCTGCGCTGCTTGTCTTTGCTCCTGTGTGCTCGCGCACTCTCGCCTTTTCCACTTATTTTTATTTTTGATTTATTTTTGATTTATTTTGTCAATTTAAAAAAAATACGCATCGTGCTGTGCTGTTTGTGTTTGCTTGAGTGCATTCGCGCGCTCTCGCTTTCTCCACTTTACAATTTTTTTGTTATTATTTATCTATTCCTGAGAGTTTATCTTATTTTTTATTTGTTTATTTAAATGAAGTCGACCAGTTGCCTGCCCTTCCTTCCATTATCCGTCACCGAGACAAACTGAACAAAGTTCTGAGGTCGACCTTGTAAAGATAAGGATTCAGGTCTGTCTGCTGTTTACCTTTGCTCCTGCGCGCACTGCCCTTCTCTCCACATTTATGTGTTTGTTTGTTTGTCTATTTAATCTTATGGGTTTTTATTTCTAATGAGGTCGACCAGTTGTCTATTATTTTTTTGACTACGCATCAAGCTGCGCTGGTTGTCTTTGCTCCTGTGTGCTCGCGCACTCTCGCCTTTTCCACTTATTTTTATTTTTGATTTATTTTTGATTTATTTTGTCAATTTTTAAAAAAAAATACGCATCGTGCTGTTTTGTTTGTGTTTGCTTGAGTGCATTCGGGCGCTCTCGCTTTCTCCACTTTACAAATTTTGTTATTATTTATCTATTCCTGAGAGTTTATCTTATTTTTTATTTGTTTATTTAAATGAAGTCGACCAGTTGCCTGCCCTTCCTTCCATTATCCGTCACCGAGACAAACTGAACAAAGTTCTGAGGTCGACCTTGTAAAGATAAGGATTCAGGTCTGTCTGCTGTTTACCTTTGCTCCTGCGCGCACTGCCCTTCTCTCCACATTTATGTGTTTGTTTGTTTGTCTATCTAATCTTTTGGGTTTTTATTTCTAATGAGGTCGACCAGTTGTCTATTTAAAATTTTTTTTACTACAAATCAAGCTGCGATGCTTATCTTTGCTCCTGTGTACTCGCGCACTCTCGCCTTTTCCACTTATTTTTATTTTTGATTTATTTTTGATTTATTTTGTCAATTTAAAAAAAATACGCATCGTGCTGTGCTGTTTGTGTTTGCTTGAGTGCATTCGCGCGCTCTCGCTTTCTCCACTTTACAATTTTTTTGTTATTATTTATCTATTCCTGAGAGTTTATCTTATTTTTTATTTGTTTAATTAAATGAAGTCGACCAGTTGCCTGCCCTTTCTTCCATTATCCATCACCGAGACAAACTGAACAAAGTTCTGAGGTCGCCCTTGTAAAGATAAGGATTCAGGTCTGTCTGCTGTTTACCTTTGCTCCTGCGCGCACTGTCCTTCTCTCTACATTTATGTTTGTTTGTTTGTCTATCTAATCTTTTGGGTTTTTATTTCTAATGAGGTCGACCAGTTGTCTATTTATTATTTTTTTTACTACGCATCAAGCTGCGCTGCTTGTCTTTGCTCCTGTGTGCTCGCGCACTCTCGCCTTTTCCACTTATTATTATTTTTGATTTATTTTTGATTTATTTTGTCAATTTATAAATAATACGCATCGTGCTGTGCTGTTTGTGTTTGCTTGAGTGCATTCGCGCGCTCTCGCATTCTCCACTTTACAATTTTTTTGTTATTATTTATCTATTCCTGAGAGTTTATCTTATTTTTTATTTGTTTATTTAAATGAAGTCGACCAGTTGCCTGCCCTTCTTTCCATTATCATTCACCGAGACAAACTGAACAAAGTTCTGAGGTCGCCCTTGTAAAGATAAGGATTCAGGTCTGTCTGCTGTTTACCTTTTCTCCTGCGCGCACTGCCCTTCTCTCCACATTTATGTGTTTGTTTGTTTGTCTATCTAATCTTTTGGGTTTTTATTTCTAATGAGGTCGACCAGTTGTCTATTTAATATTTTTTTACTACACATCAAGCTGCGCTGCTTGTCTTTGCTCCTGTGTGCTCGCGCACTCTCGCCTTTTCCACTTATTTTTATTTTTGATTTATTTTTGATTTATTTTGTCAATTTAAAAAAAAATACGCATCGTGCTGTGCTGTTTGTGTTTGCTTGAGTGCATTCGCGCGTTCTCGCTTTCTCCACTTTACAATTTTTTTGTTATTATTTATCTATTCCTGAGAGTTTATCTTATTTTTTATTTGTTTATTTAAATGAAGTCGACCAGTTGCCTGCCCTTCCTTCCATTATCCGTCACCGAGACAAACTGAACAAAGTCCTGAGGTCGCCCTTGTAAAGATAAGGATTCAGGTCTGTGTGCTGTTTACCTTTGCTCCTGCGCGCACTGCCTTTCTCTCTACATTTATGTTTGTTTGTTTGTCTATCTAATCTTTTGGGTTTTTATTTCTAATGAGGTCGACCAGTTGTCTATTTATTATTTTTTTTACTACGCATCAAGCTGCGCTGCTTGTCTTTGCTCCTGTGTGCTCGCGCACTCTCGCCTTTTCCACTTATTTTTATTTTTGATTTATTTTTGATTTATTTTGTCAATTTAAAAAAAAATACGCATCATGCTGTGCTGTTTGTGTTTGCTTGAGTGCATTCGCGCTCTCTCGCTTTCTCCACTTTACAATTTTTTTGTTATTATTTATCTATTCCTGAGAGTTTATCTTATTTTTTATTTGTTTATTTAAATGAAGTCGACCAGTTGCCTGCCCTTCCTTCCATTATCCGTCACCGAGACAAACTGAACAAAGTTCTGAGGTCGCCCTTGTAAAGATAAGGATTCAGGACTGTCTGCTGTTTACCTTTGCTCCTGCGCGCACTGCCCTTCTCTCCACATTTATGTTTTTTTGTTTGTCTATCTAATCTTTTGGGTTTTTATTTCTAATGAGGTCGACCAGTTGTCTATTTATTATTTTTTTTAATACGCATCAAGCTGCGCTGCTTGTCTTTGCTCCTGTGTGCTCGCGCACTCTCGCCTTTTCCACTTATTTTTATTTTTGATTTATTTTTGATTTATTTTGTCAATTTTAAAAAAAATACGCATCGTGCTGTGCTGTTTGTGTTTGCTTGAGTGCATTCGCGCACTCTCGCTTTCTCCACTTTACAATATTTTTGTTATTATTTATCTATTCCTGAGAGTTTATCTTATTTTTTATTTGTTTATTTAAATGAAGTCGACCAGTTGCCTGCCCTTCCTTCCATTATCCGTCACCGAGACAAACTGAACAAAGTTCTGAGGTCGACCTTTTAAAGATAAGGATTCAGGTCTGTCTGCTGTTTACCTTTGCTCCTGCGCACACTGCCCTTCTCTCCACATTTATGTGTTTGTTTGTTTGTCTATCTAATCTTTTGGGTTTTTATTTCTAATGAGGTCGACCAGTTGTCTATTTAATATTTTTTTTACTACACATCAAGCTGCGCTGCTTATCTTTGCTCCTGTGTGCTCGCGCACTCTCGCCTTTTCCACTTATTTTTATTTTTGATTTATTTTTGATTTATTTTGTCAATTTAAAAAAAATGCGCATCGTGCTGTGCTGTTTGTGTTTGCTTGAGTGCATTCGCGCGCTCTCGCTTTCTCCACTTTACAATTTTTTTGTTATTATTTATCTATTCCTGAGAGTTTATCTTATTTTTTATTTGTTTATTTAAATGAAGTCGACCAGTTGCCTGCCCTTCCTTCCATTATCCGTCACCGAGACAAACTGAACAAAGTTCTGAGGTCGCCCTTGTAAAGATAAGGATTCAGGTCTGTCTGCTGTTTACCTTTGGTCCTGCGCGCACTGCCCTTCTCTCTACATTTATGTTTGTTTGTTTGTCTATCTAATCTTTTGGGTTTTTATTTCTAATGAGGTCGACCAGTTGTCTATTTATTATTTTTTTTACTACGCATCAAGGTGCGCTGCTTGTCTTTGCTCCTGTGTGCTCGCGCACTCTCGCCTTTTCCACTTATTTTTATTTTTGATTTATTTTTGATTTATTTTGTCAATTTAAAAATAATACACATCGTGCTGTGCTGTTTGTGTTTGCTTGAGTGCATTCGCGCGCTCTCGCTTTCTCCACTTTACAATTTTTTTGTTATTATTTATCTATTCCTGAGAGTTTATCTTATTTTTTATTTGTTTATTTAAATGAAGTCGACCAGTTGCCTGCCCTTCCTTCCATTATCCGTCACCGAGACAAACTGAACAAAGTTCTGAGGTCGACCTTGTAAAGGTAAGGATTCAGGACTGTCTGCTGTTTACCTTTACTCCTGCGCGCACTGCCCTTCTCTCCACATTTATGTGTTTGTTTGTTTGTCTATCTAATCTTATGGGTTTTTATTTCTAATCAGGTCGACCAGTTGTCTATTATTTTTTTTACTACGCATCAAGCTGCGCTGCTTGTCTTTGCTCCTGTGTGCTCGCGCACTCTCGCCTTTTCCACTTATTTTTATTTTTGATTTATTTTTGATTTATTTTGTCAATTTAAAAAAAATACGCATCGTGCTGTGCTGTTTGTGTTTGCTTGAGTGCATTCGCGCGCTCTCGCTTTCTCCACTTTACAATTTTTTTGTTATTATTTATCTATTCCTGAGAGTTTATCTTATTTTTTATTTGTTTATTTAAATGAAGTCGACCAGTTGCCTGCCCTTCCTTCCATTATCCGTCACCGAGACAAACTGAACAAAGTTCTGAGGTCGACCTTGTAAAGATAAGGATTCAGGTCTGTCTGCTGTTTACCTTTGCTCCTGCGCGCACTGCCCTTCTCTCCACATTTATGTGTTTGTTTGTTTGTCTATCTAATCTTTTGGGTTTTTATTTCTAATGAGGTCGACCAGTTGTCTATTTAATATTTTTTTACTACACATCAAGCTGCGCTGCTTGTCTTTGCTCCTGTGTGCTCGCGCACTCTCGCCTTTTCCACTTATTTTTATTTTTGATTTATTTTTGATTTATTTTGTCAATTTAAAAAAAAATACGCATCGTGCTGTGCTGTTTGTGTTTGCTTGAGTGCATTCGTGCGCTCTCGCTTTCTCCACTTTACAATTTTTTTGTTATTATTTATCTATTCCTGAGAGTTTATCTTATTTTTTATTTGTTTATTTAAATGAAGTCGACCAGTTGCCTGCCCTTCCTTCCATTATCCGTCACCGAGACAAACTGAACAAAGTTCTGAGGTCGACCTTGTAAAGATAAGGATTCAGGTCTGTCTGCTGTTTACCTTTGCTCCTGCGCGCACTGCCCTTCTCTCCACATTTATGTGTTTGTTTGTTTGTCTATCTAATCTTATGGGTTTTTATTTCTAATGAGGTCGACCAGTTGTCTATTATTTTTTTTACTACGCATCAATCTGCGCTGCTTGTCTTTGCTCCTGTGTGCTCGCGCACTCTCGCCTTTTCCACTTATTTTTATTTTTGATTTATTTTTTATTTATTTTGTCAATTTAAAAAAAAATACGCATCGTGCTGTGCTCTTTGTGTTTGCTTGAGTGCATTCGGGCGCTCTCGCTTTCTCCACTTTACAATTTTTTTGTTATTATTTATCTATTCCTGAGAGTTTATCTTATTTTTTATTTGTTTATTTAAATGAAGTCGACCAGTTGCCTGCCCTTCCTTCCATTATCCGTCACCGAGACAAACTGAACAAAGTTCTGAGGTCGCCCTTGTAAAGATAAGGATTCAGGACTGTCTGCTGTTTACCTTTGCTCCTGCGCGCACTGCCCTTCTCTCCACATTTATGTTTTTTTGTTTGTCTATCTAATCTTTTGGGTTTTTATTTCTAATGAGGTCGACCAGTTGTCTATTTATTATTTTTTTTAATACGCATCAAGCTGCGCTGCTTGTCTTTGCTCCTGTGTGCTCGCGCACTCTCGCCTTTTCCACTTATTTTTATTTTTGATTTATTTTTGATTTATTTTGTCAATTTTAAAAAAAATACGCATCGTGCTGTGCTGTTTGTGTTTGCTTGAGTGCATTCGCGCACTCTCGCTTTCTCCACTTTACAATTTTTTTGTTATTATTTATCTATTCCTGAGAGTTTATCTTATTTTTTATTTGTTTATTTAAATGAAGTCTACCAGTTGCCTGCCCTTCCTTCCATTATCCGTCACCGAGACAAACTGAACAAAGTTCTGAGGTCGACCTTGTAAAGATAAGGATTCAGGTCTGTCTGCTGTTTACCTTTGCTCCTGCGCACACTGCCCTTCTCTCCACATTTATGTGTTTGTTAGTTTGTCTATCTAATCTTTTGGGTTTTTATTTCTAATGAGGTCGACCAGTTGTCTATTTAATATTTTTTTTACTACACATCAAGCTGCGCTGCTTATCTTTGCTCCTGTGTGCTCGCGCACTCTCGCCTTTTCCACTTATTTTTATTTTTGATTTATTTTTGATTTATTTTGTCAATTTAAAAAAAATGCGCATCGTGCTGTGCTGTTTGTGTTTGCTTGAGTGCATTCGCGCGCTCTCGCTTTCTCCACTTTACAATTTTTTTGTTATTATTTATCTATTCCTGAGAGTTTATCTTATTTTTTATTTGTTTATTTAAATGAAGTCGACCAGTTGCCTGCCCTTCCTTCCATTATCCGTCACCGAGACAAACTGAACAAAGTTCTGAGGTCGCCCTTGTAAAGATAAGGATTCAGGTCTGTCTGCTGTTTACCTTTGGTCCTGCGCGCACTGCCCTTCTCTCTACATTTATGTTTGTTTGTTTGTCTATCTAATCTTTTGGGTTTTTATTTCTAATGAGGTCGACCAGTTGTCTATTTATTATTTTTTTTACTACGCATCAAGGTGCGCTGCTTGTCTTTGCTCCTGTGTGCTCGCGCACTCTCGCCTTTTCCACTTATTTTTATTTTTGATTTATTTTTGATTTATTTTGTCAATTTAAAAATAATACACATCGTGCTGTGCTGTTTGTGTTTGCTTGAGTGCATTCGCGCGCTCTCGCTTTCTCCACTTTACAATTTTTTTGTTATTATTTATCTATTCCTGAGAGTTTATCTTATTTTTTATTTGTTTATTTAAATGAAGTCGACCAGTTGCCTGCCCTTCCTTCCATTATCCGTCACCGAGACAAACTGAACAAAGTTCTGAGGTCGACCTTGTAAAGATAAGGATTCAGGACTGTCTGCTGTTTACCTTTACTCCTGCGCGCACTGCCCTTCTCTCCACATTTATGTGTTTGTTTGTTTGTCTATCTAATCTTATGGGTTTTTATTTCTAATCAGGTCGACCAGTTGTCTATTATTTTTTTTTACTACGCATCAAGCTGCGCTGCTTGTCTTTGCTCCTGTGTGCTCGCGCACTCTCGCCTTTTCCACTTATTTTTATTTTTGATTTATTTTTGATTTATTTTGTCAATTTAAAAAAAATACGCATCGTGCTGTGCTGTTTGTGTTTGCTTGAGTGCATTCGCGCGCTCTCGCTTTCTCCACTTTACAATTTTTTTGTTATTATTTATCTATTCCTGAGAGTTTATCTTATTTTTTATTTGTTTATTTAAATGAAGTCGACCAGTTGCCTGCCCTTCCTTCCATTATCCGTCACCGAGACAAACTGAACAAAGTTCTGAGGTCGACCTTGTAAAGATAAGGATTCAGGTCTGTCTGCTGTTTACCTTTGCTCCTGCGCGCACTGCCCTTCTCTCCACATTTATGTGTTTGTTTGTTTGTCTATCTAATCTTTTGGGTTTTTATTTCTAATGAGGTCGACCAGTTGTCTATTTAATATTTTTTTACTACACATCAAGCTGCGCTGCTTGTCTTTGCTCCTGTGTGCTCGCGCACTCTCGCCTTTTCCACTTATTTTTATTTTTGATTTATTTTTGATTTATTTTGTCAATTTAAAAAAAAATACGCATCGTGCTGTGCTGTTTGTGTTTGCTTGAGTGCATTCGCGCGCTCTCGCTTTCTCCACTTTACAATTTTTTTGTTATTATTTATCTATTCCTGAGAGTTTATCTTATTTTTTATTTGTTTATTTAAATGAAGTCGACCAGTTGCCTGCCCTTCCTTCCATTATCCGTCACCGAGACAAACTGAACAAAGTTCTGAGGTCGCCCTTGTAAAGATAAGGATTCAGGTCTGTCTGCTGTTTACCTTTGCTCCTGCGCGCACTGCCTTTCTCTCTACATTTATGTTTGTTTGTTTGTCTATCTAATCTTTTGGGTTTTTATTTCTAATGAGGTCGACCAGTTGTCTATTTATTATTTTTTTTACTACGCATCAAGCTGCGCTGCTTGTCTTTGCTCCTGTGTGCTCGCGCACTCTCGCCTTTTCCACTTATTTTTATTTTTGATTTATTTTTGATTTATTTTGTCAATTTAAAAAAAAATACGCATTATGCTGTGCTGTTTGTGTTTGCTTGAGTGCATTCGCGCTCTCTCGCTTTCTCCACTTTACAATTTTTTTGTTATTATTTATCTATTCCTGAGAGTTTATCTTATTTTTTATTTGTTTATTTAAATGAAGTCGACCAGTTGCCTGCCCTTCCTTCCATTATCCGTCACCGAGACAAACTGAACAAAGTTCTGAGGTCGCCCTTGTAAAGATAAGGATTCAGGACTGTCTGCTGTTTACCTTTGCTCCTGCGCGCACTGCCCTTCTCTCCACATTTATGTTTTTTTGTTTGTCTATCTAATCTTTTGGGTTTTTATTTCTAATGAGGTCGACCAGTTGTCTATTTATTATTTTTTTTATTACGCATCAAGCTGCGCTGCTTGTCTTTGCTCCTGTGTGCTCGCGCACTCTCACCTTTTCCACTTATTTTTATTTTTGATTTATTTTTGATTTATTTTGTCAATTTAAAAATAATACACATCGTGCTGTGCTGTTTGTGTTTGCTTGAGTGCATTCGCGCGCTCTCGCTTTCTCCACTTTACAATTTTTATGTTATTATTTATCTATTCCTGAGAGTTTATCTTATTTTTTATTTGTTTATTTAAATGAAGTCGACCAGTTGCCTGCCCTTCCTTCCATTATCCGTCACCGAGACAAACTGAACAAAATTCTGAGGTCGACCTTGTAAAGATAAGGATTCAGGTCTGTCTGCTGTTTACCTTTGCTCCTGCGCGCACTGCCCTTCTCTCCACATTTATGTGTTTGTTTGTTTGTCTATCTAATCTTATGGGTTTTTATTTCTAATCAGGTCGACCAGTTGTCTATTTATTATTTTTTTTACTACGCATCAAGCTGCGCTGCTTGTCTTTGCTCCTGTGTGCTCGCGCACTCTCGCCTTTTCCACTTATTTTTATTTTTGATTTATTTTTGATTTATTTTGTCAATTTAAAAAAAAATACGCATCGTGCTGTGCTGTTTGTGTTTGCTTGAGTGCATTCGCGCGCTCTCGCTTTCTCCACTTTACAATTTTTTTGTTATTATTTATCTATTCCTGAGAGTTTATCTTATTTTTTATTTGTTTATTTAAATGAAGTCGACCAGTTGCCTGCCCTTCCTTCCATTATCCGTCACCGAGACAAACTGAACAAAGTTCTGAGGTCGACCTTGTAAAGATAAGGATTCAGGTCTGTCTGCTGTTTACCTTTGCTCCTGCGCGCACTGCCCTTCTCTCCACATTTATGTGTTTGTTTGTTTGTCTATCTAATCTTTTGGGTTTTTATTTCTAATGAGGTCGACCAGTTGTCTATTTATTATTTTTTTTACTACGCATCAAGCTGCGCTGCTTGTCTTTCCTCCTGTGTGCTCGCGCACTCTCGCCTTTTCCACTTATTTTTATTTTTGATTTATTTTTGATTTATTTTGTCAATTTAAAAAAAAATACGCATCGTGCTGTGCTGTTTGTGTTTGCTTGAGTGCATTCGCGCGCTCTCGCTTTCTCCACTTTACAATTTTTTTGTTATTATTTATCTATTCCTGAGAGTTTATCTTATTTTTTATTTGTTTATTTAAATGAAGTCGACCAGTTGCCTGCCCTTCCTTCCATTATCCGTCACCGAGACAAACTGAACAAAGTTCTGAGGTCGACCTTGTAAAGAAAAGGATTCAGGTCTGTCTGCTGTTTAAATTGGCTCCTGCGCGCACTGCCCTTCTCTCTACATTTATGTTTGTTTGTTTGTCTATCTAATCTTTTGGGTTTTTATTTCTAATGAGGTCGACCAGTTGTCTATTTATTATTTTTTTTACTACGCATCAAGCTGCGCTGCTTGTCTTTGCTCCTGTGTGCTCGCGCACTCTCGCCTTTTCCACTTATTTTTATTTTTGATTTATTTTGATTTATTTTGTCAATTTAAAAAAAATACGCATCGTGCTGTGCTGTTTGTGTTTGCTTGAGTGCATTCGCGCGCTCTCGCTTTCTCCACTTTACAATTTTTTTGTTATTATTTATCTATTCCTGAGAGTTTATCTTATTTTTTATTTGTTTATTTAAATGAAGTCGACCAGTTGCCTGCCCTTCCTTCCATTATCCGTCACCGAGACAAACTGAACAAAGTTCTGAGGTCGCCCTTGTAAAGATAAGGATTCAGGTCTGTCTGCTGTTTACCTTTGGTCCTGCGCGCACTGCCCTTCTCTCTACATTTATGTTTGTTTGTTTGTCTATCTAATCTTTTGGGTTTTTATTTCTAATGAGGTCGACCAGTTGTCTATTTATTATTTTTTTTACTACGCATCAAGCTGCGCTGCTTGTCTTTGCTCCTGTGTGCTCGCGCACTCTCGCCTTTTCCACTTATTTTTATTTTTGATTTATTTTTGATTTATTTTGTCAATTTAAAAATAATACACATCGTGCTGTGCTGTTTGTGCTTGCTTGAGTGCATTCGCGCGCTCTCGCTTTCTCCACTTTACAATTTTTATGTTATTAGTTATCTATTCCTGAGAGTTTATCTTATTTTTTATTTGTTTATTTAAATGAAGTCGACCAGTTGCCTGCCCTTCCTTCCATTATCCGTCACAGAGACAAACTGAACAAAGTTCTGAGGTCGACCTTGTAAAGATAAGGATTCAGGTCTGTCTGCTGTTTACCTTTGCTCCTGCGCGCACTGCCCTTCTCTCCACATTTATGTGTTTGTTTGTTTGTCTATCTAATCTTATGGGTTTTTATTTCTAATCAGGTCGACCAGTTGTCTATTATTTTTTTTACTACGCATCAAGCTGCGCTGCTTGTCTTTGCTCCTGTGTGCTCGCGCACTCTAGCCTTTTCCACTTATTTTTATTTTTGATTTATTTTTGATTTATTTTGTCAATTTAAAAAAAATACGCATCGTGCTGTGCTGTTTGTGTTTGCTTGAGTGCATTCGCGCGCTCTCGCTTTCTCCACTTTACAATTTTTTTGTTATTATTTATCTATTCCTGAGAGTTTATCTTATTTTTTATTTGTTTATTTAAATGAAGTCGACCAGTTGCCTGCCCTTCCTTCCATTATCCGTCACCGAGACAAACTGAACAAAGTTCTGAAGTCGACCTTGGAAAGATAAGGATTCAGGTCTGTCTGCTGTTTACCTTTGCTCCTGCGCGCACTGCCCTTCTCTCCACATTTATGTGTTTGTTTGTTTGTCTATCTAATCTTTTGGGTTTTTATTTCTAATGAGGTCGACCAGTTGTCTATTTAATATTTTTTTACTACACATCAAGCTGCGCTGCTTGTCTTTGCTCCTGTGTGCTCGCGCACTCTCGCCTTTTCCACTTATTTTTATTTTTGATTTATTTTTGATTTATTTTGTCAATTTAAAAAAAAATACGCATCGTGCTGTGCTGTTTGTGTTTGCTTGAGTGCATTCGCGCGCTCTCGCTTTCTCCACTTTACAATTTTTTTGTTATTATTTATCTATTCCTGAGAGTTTATCTTATTTTTTATTTGTTTATTTAAATGAAGTCGACCAGTTGCCTGCCCTTCCTTCCATTATCCGTCACCGAGACAAACTGAACAAAGTTCTGAGGTCGCCCTTGTAAAGATAAGGATTCAGGTCTGTCTGCTGTTTACCTTTGCTCCTGCGCGCACTGCCTTTCTCTCTACATTTATGTTTGTTTGTTTGTCTATCTAATCTTTTGGGTTTTTATTTCTAATGAGGTCGACCAGTTGTCTATTTATTATTTTTTTTACTACGCATCAAGCTGCGCTGCTTGTCTTTGCTCCTGTGTGCTCGCGCACTCTCGCCTTTTCCACTTATTTTTATTTTTGATTTATTTTTTATTTATTTTGTCAATTTAAAAAAAAATACGCATCGTGCTGTGCTCTTTGTGTTTGCTTGAGTGCATTCGGGCGCTCTCGCTTTCTCCACTTTACAAATTTTGTTATTATTTATCTATTCCTGAGAGTTTATCTTATTTTTTATTTGTTTATTTAAATGAAGTCGACCAGTTGCCTGCCCTTCCTTCCATTATCCATCACCGAGACAAACTGAACAAAGGTTCTGAGGTCGACCTTGTAAATATAAGGATTCACGTCTGTCTGCTGTTTACCTTTGCTCCTGCGCGCACTGCCCTTCTCTCCACATTTATGTGTTTGTTTGTTTGTCTATCTAATCTTTTGGTTTTTATTTCTAATGAGGTCGACCAGTTGTCTATTTATTATTTTTTTTACTACGCATCAAGCTGCGCTGCTTGTCTTTGCTCCTGTGTGCTCGCGCACTCTCGCCTTTTCCACTTATTTTTATTTTGATTTATTTTTGATTTATTTTGTCAATTTAAAAAAAAATACGCATCGTGCTGTGCTGTTTGTGTTTGCTTGAGTGCATTCGCGCGCTCTCGCTTTCTCCACTTTACAATTTTTTTGTTATTATTTATCTATTCCTGAGAGTTTATCTTATTTTTTATTTGTTTATTTAAATGAAGTCGACCAGTTGCCTGCCCTTCCTTCCATTATCCGTCACCGAGACAAACTGAACAAAGTTCTGAGGTCGACCTTGTAAAGATAAGGATTCAGGTCTGTCTGCTGTTTACCTTTGCTCCTGCGCGCACTGCCCTTCTCTCCACATTTATGTGTTTGTTTGTTTGTCTATCTAATCTTTTGGGTTTTTATTTCTAATGAGGTCGACCAGTTGTCTATTTATTATTTTTTTTACTACGCATCAAGCTGCGCTGCTTGTCTTTCCTCCTGTGTGCTCGCGCACTCTCGCCTTTTCCACTTATTTTTATTTTTGATTTATTTTTGATTTATTTTGTCAATTTAAAAAAAAATACGCATCGTGCTGTGCTGTTTGTGTTTGCTTGAGTGCATTCGCGCGCTCTCGCTTTCTCCACTTTACAATTTTTTTGTTATTATTTATCTATTCCTGAGAGTTTATCTTATTTTTTATTTGTTTATTTAAATGAAGTCGACCAGTTGCCTGCCCTTCCTTCCATTATCCGTCACCGAGACAAACTGAACAAAGTTCTGAGGTCGCCCTTGTAAAGATAAGGATTCAGGTCTGTCTGCTGTTTACCTTTGGTCCTGCGCGCACTGCCCTTCTCTCTACATTTATGTTTGTTTGTTTGTCTATCTAATCTTTTGGGTTTTTATTTCTAATGAGGTCGACCAGTTGTCTATTTATTATTTTTTTTACTACGCATCAAGCTGCGCTGCTTGTCTTTGCTCCTGTGTGCTCGCGCACTCTCGCCTTTTCCACTTATTTTTATTTTTGATTTATTTTTGATTTATTTTGTCAATTTAAAAATAATACACATCGTGCTGTGCTGTTTGTGTTTGCTTGAGTGCATTCGCGCGCTCTCGCTTTCTCCACTTTACAATTTTTATGTTATTAGTTATCTATTCCTGAGAGTTTATCTTATTTTTTATTTGTTTATTTAAATGAAGTCGACCAGTTGCCTGCCCTTCCTTCCATTATCCGTCACAGAGACAAACTGAACAAAGTTCTGAGGTCGACCTTGTAAAGATAAGGATTCAGGTCTGTCTGCTGTTTACCTTTGCTCCTGCGCGCACTGCCCTTCTCTCCACATTTATGTGTTTGTTTGTTTGTCTATCTAATCTTATGGGTTTTTATTTCTAATCAGGTCGACCAGTTGTCTATTATTTTTTTTACTACGCATCAAGCTGCGCTGCTTGTCTTTGCTCCTGTGTGCTCGCGCACTCTAGCCTTTTCCACTTATTTTTATTTTTGATTTATTTTTGATTTATTTTGTCAATTTAAAAAAAATACGCATCGTGCTGTGCTGTTTGTGTTTGCTTGAGTGCATTCGCGCGCTCTCGCTTTCTCCACTTTACAATTTTTTTGTTATTATTTATCTATTCCTGAGAGTTTATCTTATTTTTTATTTGTTTATTTAAATGAAGTCGACCAGTTGCCTGCCCTTCCTTCCATTATCCGTCACCGAGACAAACTGAACAAAGTTCTGAGGTCGACCTTGTAAAGATAAGGATTCAGGTCTGTCTGCTGTTTACCTTTGCTCCTGCGCGCACTGCCCTTCTCTCCACATTTATGTGTTTGTTTGTTTGTCTATCTAATCTTATGGGTTTTTATTTCTAATGAGGTCGACCAGTTGTCTATTATTTTTTTTACTACGCATCAATCTGCGCTGCTTGTCTTTGCTCCTGTGTGCTCGCGCACTCTCGCCTTTTCCACTTATTTTTATTTTTGATTTATTTTTTATTTATTTTGTCAATTTAAAAAAAATACGCATCGTGCTGTGCTCTTTGTGTTTGCTTGAGTGCATTCGGGCGCTCTCGCTTTCTCCACTTTACAAATTTTGTTATTATTTATCTATTCCTGAGAGTTTATCTTATTTTTTATTTGTTTATTTAAATGAAGTCAACCAGTTGCCTGCCCTTCCTTCCATTATCCGTCACCGAGACAAACTGAACAAAGTTCTGAGGTCGACCTTGTAAAGATAAGGATTCAGGTCTGTCTGCTGTTTACCTTTGCTCCTGCGCGCACTGCCCTTCTCTCCACATTTATGTGTTTGTTTGTTTGTCTATCTAATCTTTTGGGTTTTTATTTCTAATGAGGTCGACCAGTTGTCTATTTATTATTTTTTTTACTACGCATCAAGCTGCGCTGCTTGTCTTTCCTCCTGTGTGCTCGCGCACTCTCGCCTTTTCCACTTATTTATATTTTTGATTTATTTTTGATTTATTTTGTCAATTTAAAAAAAAATACGCATCGTGCTGTGCTGTTTGTGTTTGCTTGAGTGCATTCGCGCGCTCTCGCTTTCTCCACTTTACAATTTTTTTGTTATTATTTATCTATTCCTGAGAGTTTATCTTATTTTTTATTTGTTTATTTAAATGAAGTCGACCAGTTGCCTGCCCTTCCTTCCATTATCCGTCCCCGAGACAAACTGAACAAAGTTCTGAGGTCGACCTTGTAAAGATAAGGATTCAGGTCTGTCTGCTGTTTAAATTGGCTCCTGCGCCCACTGCCCTTCTCTCTACATTTATGTTTGTTTGTTTGTCTATCTAATCTTTTGGGTTTTTATTTCTAATGAGGTCGACCAGTTGTCTATTTATTATTTTTTTTACTACGCATCAAGCTGCGCTGCTTGTCTTTGCTCCTGTGTGCTCGCGCACTCTCGCCTTTTCCACTTATTTTTATTTTTGATTTATTTTGATTTATTTTCTCAATTTAAAAAAAATACGCATCGTGCTGTGCTGTTTGTGTTTGCTTGAGTGCATTCGCGCGCTCTCGCTTTCTCCACTTTACAATTTTTTTGTTATTATTTATCTATTCCTGAGAGTTTATCTTATTTTTTATTTGTTTATTTAAAAGAAGTCGACCAGTTGCCTGAACATCCTTCCATTATCCGTCACCGAGACAAACTGAACAAAGTTCTGAGGTCGACCTTGTAAAGATAAGGATTCAGGTCTGTCTGCTGTTTACCTTTGCTCCTGCGCGCACTGCCCTTCTCTCCACATTTATGTGTTTGTTTGTTTGTCTATCTAATCTTTTGGGTTTTTATTTCTAATGAGGTCGACCAGTTGTCTATTTATTATTTTTTTTACTACGCATCAAGCTGCGCTGCTTGTCTTTGCTCCTGTGTGCTCGCGCACTCTCGCCTTTTCCACTTATTTTTATTTTTGATTTATTTTTTATTTATTTTGTCAATTTTAAAAAAAATACGCATCGTGCTGTGCTCTTTGTGTTCGCTTGAGTGCATTCGGGCGCTCTCGCTTTCTCCACTTTACAAATTTTGTTATTATTTATCTATCCCTGAGAGTTTATCTTATTTTTTATTTGTTTATTTAAATGAAGTCGACCAGTTGCCTGCCCTTCCTTCCATTATCCGTCACCGAGACAAACTGAACAAAGTTCTGAGGTCGACCTTGTAAAGATAATGATTCAGGTCTGTCTGCTGTTTACCTTTGCTCCTGCGCGCACTGCTCTTCTCTCCACATTTATGTGTTTGTTTGTTTGTCTATCTAATCTTTTGGGTTTTTATTTCTAATTAGGTCGACCAGTTGTCTATTTATTATTTTTTTTACTACGCATCAAGCTGCGCTGCTTGTCTTTCCTCCTGTGTGCTCGCGCACTCTCGCCTTTTCCACTTATTTATATTTTTGATTTATTTTTGATTTATTTTGTCAATTTAAAAAAAAATACGCATCGTGCTGTGCTGTTTGTGTTTGCTTGAGTGCATTCGCGCGCTCTCGCTTTCTCCACTTTACAATTTTTTTGTTATTATTTATCTATTCCTGAGAGTTTATCTTATTTTTTATTTGTTTATTTAAATGAAGTCGACCAGTTGCCTGCCCTTCCTTCCATTATCCGTCCCCGAGACAAACTGAACAAAGTTCTGAGGTCGACCTTGTAAAGATAAGGATTCAGGTCTGTCTGCTGTTTAAATTGGCTCCTGCGCCCACTGCCCTTCTCTCTACATTTATGTTTGTTTGTTTGTCTATCTAATCTTTTGGGTTTTTATTTCTAATGAGGTCGACCAGTTGTCTATTTATTATTTTTTTTACTACGCATCAAGCTGCGCTGCTTGTCTTTGCTCCTGTGTGCTCGCGCACTCTCGCCTTTTCCACTTATTTTTATTTTTGATTTATTTTGATTTATTTTCTCAATTTAAAAAAAATACGCATCGTGCTGTGCTGTTTGTGTTTGCTTGAGTGCATTCGCGCGCTCTCGCTTTCTCCACTTTACAATTTTTTTGTTATTATTTATCTATTCCTGAGAGTTTATCTTATTTTTTATTTGTTTATTTAAAAGAAGTCGACCAGTTGCCTGAACATCCTTCCATTATCCGTCACCGAGACAAACTGAACAAAGTTCTGAGGTCGACCTTGTAAAGATAAGGATTCAGGTCTGTCTGCTGTTTACCTTTGCTCCTGCGCGCACTGCCCTTCTCTCCACATTTATGTGTTTGTTTGTTTGTCTATCTAATCTTTTGGGTTTTTATTTCTAATGAGGTCGACCAGTTGTCTATTTATTATTTTTTTTACTACGCATCAAGCTGCGCTGCTTGTCTTTGCTCCTGTGTGCTCGCGCACTCTCGCCTTTTCCACTTATTTTTATTTTTGATTTATTTTTTATTTATTTTGTCAATTTTAAAAAAAATACGCATCGTGCTGTGCTCTTTGTGTTCGCTTGAGTGCATTCGGGCGCTCTCGCTTTCTCCACTTTACAAATTTTGTTATTATTTATCTATCCCTGAGAGTTTATCTTATTTTTTATTTGTTTATTTAAATGAAGTCGACCAGTTGCCTGCCCTTCCTTCCATTATCCGTCACCGAGACAAACTGAACAAAGTTCTGAGGTCGACCTTGTAAAGATAATGATTCAGGTCTGTCTGCTGTTTACCTTTGCTCCTGCGCGCACTGCTCTTCTCTCCACATTTATGTGTTTGTTTGTTTGTCTATCTAATCTTTTGGGTTTTTATTTCTAATTAGGTCGACCAGTTGTCTATTTATTATTTTTTTTACTACGCATCAAGCTGCGCTGCTTGTCTTTGCTCCTGTGTGCTCGCGCACTCTCGCCTTTTCCACTTATTTTTATTTTTGATTTATTTTTGATTTATATTGTCAATTTAAAAAAAAATACGCATCGTGCTGTGCTGTTTGTGTTTGCTTGAGTGCATTCGCGCGCTCTCGCTTTCTCCACTTTACAATTTTTTTGTTATTATTTATCTATTCCTGAGAGTTTATCTTATTTTTTGTTTATTTAAATGAAGTCGACCAGTTGCCTGCCCTTCCTTCCATTATCCATAACCGAGACAAACTGAACAAAGTTCTGAGGTCGACCTTGTAAAGATAAGGATTCAGGTCTGTCTGCTGTTTACCTTTGCTCCTGCGCGCACTGCCCTTCTCTCCACATTTATGTGTTTGTTTGTTTGTCTATCTAATCTTTTGGGTTTTTATTTCTAATGAGGTCGACCAGTTGTCTATTTATTTTTTTTTTACTACGCATTAAGCTGCGCTGCTTGTCTTTGCTCCTGTGTGCTCTCGCACTCTCGCCTTTTCCACTTATTTTTATTTTTGATTTATTTTTGATTTATTTTGTCAATTTAAAAAAAAATACGCATCGTGCTGTGCTGTTTGTGTTTGCTTGAGTGTATTCGCGCGCTCTCGCTTTCTCCACTTTACAATTTTTTTGTTATTATTTATCTATTCCTGAGAGTTTATCTTATTTTTTATTTGTTTATTTAAATGAAGTCGACCAGTTGCCTGCCCTTCCTTCCATTATCCGTCACCGAGACAAACTGAACAAAGTTCTGAGGTCGACCTTGTAAAGATAAGGATTCAGGTCTGTCTGCTGTTTACCTTTGCTCCTGCGCGCACTGCCCTTCTCTCCACATTTATGTGTTTGTTTGTCTATCTAATCTTTTGGGTTTTTATTTCTAATGAGGTCGACCAGTTGTCTATTTATTATTTTTTTTACTACGCATCAAGCTGCGCTGCTTGTCTTTGCTCCTGTGTGCTCGCGCACTCTCGCCTTTTCCACTTATTTTTATTTTTGATTTATTTTTTATTTATTTTGTCAATTTTAAAAAAAATACGCATCGTGCTGTGCTCTTTGTGTTCGCTTGAGTGCTTTCGGGCGCTCTCGCTTTCTCCACTTTACAAATTTTGTTATTATTTATCTATCCCTGAGAGTTTATCTTATTTTTTATTTGTTTATTTAAATGAAGTCGACCAGTTGCCTGCCCTTCCTTCCATTATCCGTCACCGAGACAAACTGAACAAAGTTCTGAGGTCGACCTTGTAAAGATAAGGATTCAGGTCTGTCTGCTGTTTACCTTTGCTCCTGCGCGCACTGCCCTTCTCTCCACATTTATGTGTTTGTTTGTTTGTCTATCTAATCTTTTGGGTTTTTATTTCTAATGAGGTCGACCAGTTGTCTATTTATTATTTTTTTTACTACGCATCAAGCTGCGCTGCTTGTCTTTGCTCCTGTGTGCTCGCGCACTCTCGCCTTTTCCACTTATTTTTATTTTTGATTTATTTTTTATTTATTTTGTCAATTTTAAAAAAAAATACGCATCGTGCTGTGCTCTTTTTGTTTGCTTGAGTGCATTCGGGCGCTCTCGCTTTCTCCACTTTACAAATTTTGTTATTATTTATCTATCCCTGAGAGTTTATCTTATTTTTTATTTGTTTATTTAAATGAAGTCGACCAGTTGCCTGCCCTTCCTTCCATTATCCGTCACCGAGACAAACTGAACAAAATTCTGAGGTCGACCTTGTAAAGATAAGGATTCAGGTCTGTCTGCTGTTTACCTTTGCTCCTGCGCGCACTGCCCTTCTCTCCACATTTATGTGTTTGTTTGTTTGTCTATCTAATCTTTTGGGTTTTTATTTCTAATGAGGTCGACCAGTTGTCTATTTATTATTTTTTTTACTACGCATCAAGCTGCGCTGCTTGTCTTTGCTCCTGTGTGCTCGCGCACTCTCGCCTTTTCCACTTATTTTTATTTTTGATTTATTTTTTATTTATTTTGTCAATTTTTAAAAAAAAATACGCATCGTGCTGTGCTGTTTGTGTTTGCTTGAGTGCATTCGCGCGCTCTCGCTTTCTCCACTTTACAATATTTTTGTTATTATTTATCTATTCCTGAGAGTTTATCTTATTTTTTATTTGTTTATTTTAATGAAGTCGACCAGTTGCCTGCCCTTCCTTCCATTATCCGTCACCGAGACAAACTGAACAAAGTTCTGAGGTCGACCTTGTAAAGATAAGGATTCAGGTCTGTCTGCTGTTTACCTTTGCTCCTGCGCGCACTGCCCTTCTCTCCACATTTATGTTTGTTTGTTTGTCTATCTAATCTTTTGAGTTTTTATTTCTAATGAGGTCGACCAGTTGTCTATTTATTATTTTTTTTTACTACGCATCAAGCTGCGCTGCTTGTCTTTGCTCCTGTGTGCTCGCGCACTCTCGCCTTTTCCACTTATTTTTATTTTTGATTTATTTTTTATTTATTTTGTCAATTTAAAAAAAATACGCATCGTGCTGTGCTGTTTGTGTTTGCTTGAGTGCATTCGCGCGCTCTCGCTTTCTCCACTTTACAATTTTTTTGTTATTATTTATCTATTCCTGAGAGTTTATCTTATTTTTTATTTGTTTATTTAAATGAAGTCGACCAGTTGCCTGCCCTTCCTTCCATTATCCGTCACCGAGACAAACTGAACAAAGTTCTGAGGTCGACCTTATAAAGATAAGGATTCAGGTCTGTCTGCTGTTTACCTTTGCTCCTGCGCGCACTGCCCTTCTCTCCACATTTATGTGTTTGTTTGTTTGTCTATCTAATCTTATGGGTTTTTATTTCTAATGAGGTCGACCAGTTGTCTATTTTTTTTTTACTACGCATCAAGCTGCGCTGCTTGTCTTTGCTCCTGTGTGCTCGCGCACTCTCGCCTTTTCCACTTATTTTTATTTTTGATTTATTTTTTATTTATTTTGTCAATTTAAAAAAAAATACGCATCGTGCTGTGCTCTTTGTGTTTGCTTGAGTGCATTCGGGCGCTCTCGCTTTCTCCACTTTACAAATTTTGTTATTATTTATCTATTCCTGAGAGTTTATCTTATTTTTTATTTGTTTATTTACATGAAGTCGACCAGTTGCCTGCCCTTCCTTCCATTATCCGTCACCGAGACAAACTGAACAAAGTTCTGAGGTCGACCTTGTAAAGATAAGGATTCACGTCTGTCTGCTGTTTACCTTTGCTCCTGCGCGCAATGCCCTTCTCTCCACATTTATGTGTTTTTTTGTTTGTCTATCTAATCTTTTGGGTTTTTATTTCTAATGAGGTCGACCAGTTGTCTATTTATAATTTTTTTTACTACGCATCAAGCTGCGCTGCTTGTCTTTGCTCCTGTGTGCTCGCGCACTCTCGCCTTTTCCACTTATTTTTATTTTTGATTTATTTTTGATTTATTTTGTCAATTTTTAAAAAAAAATACGCATCGTGCTGTTCTGTTTGTGTTTGCTTGAGTGCATTCGCGCGCTCTCGCTTTCTCCACTTTACAATATTTTTGTTATTATTTATCTATTCCTGAGAGTTTATCTTATTTTTTATTTGTTTATTTAAATGAAGTCGACCAGTTGCCTGCCCTTCCTTCCATTATCCGTCACCGAGACAAACTGAACAAAGTTCTGAGGTCGACCTTGTAAAGATAAGGATTCAGGTCTGTCTGCTGTTTACCTTTGCTCCTGCGCGCACTGCCCTTCTCTCCACATTTATGTGTTTGTTTGTTTGTCTATCTAATCTTTTGGGTTTTTATTTCTAATGAGGTCGACCAGTTGTCTATTTAATATTTTTTTACTACACATCAAGCTGCGCTGCTTGTCTTTGCTCCTGTGTGCTCGCGCACTCTCGCCCTTTCCACTTATTTTTATTTTTGATTTATTTTTGATTTATTTTGTCAATTTAAAAAAAAATAAGCATCGTGCTGTGCTGTTTGTGTTTGCTTGAGTGCATTCGCGCGCTCTCGCTTTCTCCACTTTACAATTTTTTTGTTATTATTTATCTATTCCTGAGAGTTTATCTTATTTTTTATTTGATTATTTAAATGAAGTCGACCAGTTGCGTGCCCTTCCTTCCATTATCCGTCACCGAGACAAACTGAACAAAGTTCTGAGGTCGCCCTTGTAAAGATAAGGATTCAGGACTGTCTGCTGTTTACCTTTGCTCCTGCGCGCACTGCCCTTCTCTCCACATTTATGTTTTTTTGTTTGTCTATCTAATCTTTTGGGTTTTTATTTCTAATGAGGTCGACCAGTTGTCTATTTATTATTTTTTTTAATACGCATCAAGCTGCGCTGCTTGTCTTTGCTCCTGTGTGCTCGCGCACTCTCGCCTTTTCCACTTATTTTTATTTTTGATTTATTTTTGATTTATTTTGTCAATTTAAAAAAAATACGCATCGTGCTGTGCTGTTTGTGTTTGCTTGAGTGCATTCGCGCACTCTCGCTTTCTCCACTTTACAATTTTTTTGTTATTATTTATCTATTCCTGAGAGTTTATCTTATTTTTTATTTGTTTATTTAAATGAAGTCGACCAGTTGCCTGCCCTTCCTTCCATTATCCGTCACCGAGACAAACTGAACAAAGTTCTGAGGTCGCCCTTGTAAAGATAAGGATTCAGGTCTGTCTGCTGTTTACCTTTGGTCCTGCGCGCACTGCCCTTCTCTCTACATTTATGTTTGTTTGTTTGTCTATCTAATCTTTTGGGTTTTTATTTCTAATGAGGTCGACCAGTTGTCTATTTATTATTTTTTTTACTACGCATCAAGCTGCGCTGCTTGTCTTTGCTCCTGTGTGCTCGCGCACTCTCGCCTTTTCCACTTATTTTTATTTTTGATTTATTTTGATTTATTTTGTCAATTTAAAAATAATACACATCGTGCTGTGCTGTTTGTGTTTGCTTGAGTGCATTCGCGCGCTCTCGCTTTCTCCACTTTACAATTTTTATGTTATTATTTATCTATTCCTGAGAGTTTATCTTATTTTTTATTTGTTTATTTAAATGAAGTCGACCAGTTGCCTGCCCTTCCTTCCATTATCCGTCACCGAGACAAACTGAACAAAGTTCTGAGGTCGACCTTGTAAAGATAAGGATTCAGGTCTGTCTGCTGTTTACCTTTGCTCCTGCGCGCACTGCCCTTCTCTCCACATTTATGTGTTTGTTTGTTTGTCTATCTAATCTTATGGGTTTTTATTTCTAATCAGGTCGACCAGTTGTCTATTATTTTTTTTACTACGCATCAAGCTGCGCTGCTTGTCTTTGCTCCTGTGTGCTCGCGCACTCTCGCCTTTTCCACTTATTTTTATTTTTGATTTATTTTTGATTTATTTTGTCAATTTAAAAAAAATACGCATCGTGCTGTGCTGTTTGTGTTTGCTTGAGTGCATTCGCGCGCTCTCGCTTTCTCCACTTTACAATTTTTTTGTTATTATTTATCTATTCCTGAGAGTTTATCTTATTTTTTATTTGTTTATTTAAATGAAGTCGACCAGTTGCCTGCCCTTCCTTCCATTATCCGTCACCGAGACAAACTGAACAAAGTTCTGAGGTCGACCTTGTAAAGATAAGGATTCAGGTCTGTCTGCTGTTTACCTTTGCTCCTGCGCGCACTGCCCTTCTCTCCACATTTATGTGTTTGTTTGTTTGTCTATCTAATCTTATGGGTTTTTATTTCTAATGAGGTCGACCAGTTGTCTATTATTTTTTTTACTACGCATCAATCTGCGCTGCTTGTCTTTGCTCCTGTGTGCTCGCGCACTCTCGCCTTTTCCACTTATTTTTATTTTTGATTTATTTTTTATTTATTTTGTCAATTTAAAAAAAAATACGCATCGTGCTGTGCTCTTTGTGTTTGCTTGAGTGCATTCGGGCGCTCTCGCTTTCTCCACTTTACAAATTTTGTTATTATTTATCTATTCCTGAGAGTTTATCTTATTTTTTATTTGTTTATTTAAATGAAGTCAACCAGTTGCCTGCCCTTCCTTCCATTATCCGTCACCGAGACAAACTGAACAAAGTTCTGAGGTCGACCTTGTAAAGATAAGGATTCAGGTCTGTCTGCTGTTTACCTTTGCTCCTGCGCGCACTGCCCTTCTCTCCACATTTATGTGTTTGTTTGTTTGTCTATCTAATCTTTTGGGTTTTTATTTCTAATGAGGTCGACCAGTTGTCTATTTATTATTTTTTTTACTACGCATCAAGCTGCGCTGCTTGTCTTTCCTCCTGTGTGCTCGCGCACTCTCGCCTTTTCCACTTATTTATATTTTTGATTTATTTTTGATTTATTTTGTCAATTTAAAAAAAAATACGCATCGTGCTGTGCTGTTTGTGTTTGCTTGAGTGCATTCGCGCGCTCTCGCTTTCTCCACTTTACAATTTTTTTGTTATTATTTATCTATTCCTGAGAGTTTATCTTATTTTTTATTTGTTTATTTAAATGAAGTCGACCAGTTGCCTGCCCTTCCTTCCATTATCCGTCCCCGAGACAAACTGAACAAAGTTCTGAGGTCGACCTTGTAAAGATAAGGATTCAGGTCTGTCTGCTGTTTAAATTGGCTCCTGCGCCCACTGCCCTTCTCTCTACATTTATGTTTGTTTGTTTGTCTATCTAATCTTTTGGGTTTTTATTTCTAATGAGGTCGACCAGTTGTCTATTTATTATTTTTTTTACTACGCATCAAGCTGCGCTGCTTGTCTTTGCTCCTGTGTGCTCGCGCACTCTCGCCTTTTCCACTTATTTTTATTTTTGATTTATTTTGATTTATTTTCTCAATTTAAAAAAAATACGCATCGTGCTGTGCTGTTTGTGTTTGCTTGAGTGCATTCGCGCGCTCTCGCTTTCTCCACTTTACAATTTTTTTGTTATTATTTATCTATTCCTGAGAGTTTATCTTATTTTTTATTTGTTTATTTAAAAGAAGTCGACCAGTTGCCTGAACATCCTTCCATTATCCGTCACCGAGACAAACTGAACAAAGTTCTGAGGTCGACCTTGTAAAGATAAGGATTCAGGTCTGTCTGCTGTTTACCTTTGCTCCTGCGCGCACTGCCCTTCTCTCCACATTTATGTGTTTGTTTGTTTGTCTATCTAATCTTTTGGGTTTTTATTTCTAATGAGGTCGACCAGTTGTCTATTTATTATTTTTTTTACTACGCATCAAGCTGCGCTGCTTGTCTTTGCTCCTGTGTGCTCGCGCACTCTCGCCTTTTCCACTTATTTTTATTTTTGATTTATTTTTTATTTATTTTGTCAATTTTAAAAAAAATACGCATCGTGCTGTGCTCTTTGTGTTCGCTTGAGTGCATTCGGGCGCTCTCGCTTTCTCCACTTTACAAATTTTGTTATTATTTATCTATCCCTGAGAGTTTATCTTATTTTTTATTTGTTTATTTAAATGAAGTCGACCAGTTGCCTGCCCTTCCTTCCATTATCCGTCACCGAGACAAACTGAACAAAGTTCTGAGGTCGACCTTGTAAAGATAATGATTCAGGTCTGTCTGCTGTTTACCTTTGCTCCTGCGCGCACTGCTCTTCTCTCCACATTTATGTGTTTGTTTGTTTGTCTATCTAATCTTTTGGGTTTTTATTTCTAATTAGGTCGACCAGTTGTCTATTTATTATTTTTTTTTACTACGCATCAAGCTGCGCTGCTTGTCTTTGCTCCTGTGTGCTCGCGCACTCTCGCCTTTTCCACTTATTTTTATTTTTGATTTATTTTGATTTATATTGTCAATTTAAAAAAAAATACGCATCGTGCTGTGCTGTTTGTGTTTGCTTGAGTGCATTCGCGCGCTCTCGCTTTCTCCACTTTACAATTTTTTTGTTATTATTTATCTATTCCTGAGAGTTTATCTTATTTTTTGTTTATTTAAATGAAGTCGACCAGTTGCCTGCCCTTCCTTCCATTATCCATAACCGAGACAAACTGAACAAAGTTCTGAGGTCGACCTTGTAAAGATAAGGATTCAGGTCTGTCTGCTGTTTACCTTTGCTCCTGCGCGCACTGCCCCTTCTCTCCACATTTATGTGTTTGTTTGTTTGTCTATCTAATCTTTTGGGTTTTTATTTCTAATGAGGTCGACCAGTTGTCTATTTATTTTTTTTTTACTACGCATTAAGCTGCGCTGCTTGTCTTTGCTCCTGTGTGCTCTCGCACTCTCGCCTTTTCCACTTATTTTTATTTTTGATTTATTTTTGATTTATTTTGTCAATTTAAAAAAAAATACGCATCGTGCTGTGCTGTTTGTGTTTGCTTGAGTGCATTCGCGCGCTCTCGCTTTCCTCCACTTTACAATTTTTTTGTTATTATTTATCTATTCCTGAGAGTTTATCTTATTTTTTATTTGTTTATTTAAATGAAGTCGACCAGTTGCCTGCCCTTCCTTCCATTATCCGTCACCGAGACAAACTGAACAAAGTTCTGAGGTCGACCTTGTAAAGATAAGGATTCAGGTCTGTCTGCTGTTTACCTTTGCTCCTGCGCGCACTGCCCTTCTCTCCACATTTATGTGTTTGTTTGTCTATCTAATCTTTTGGGTTTTTATTTCTAATGAGGTCGACCAGTTGTCTATTTATTATTTTTTTTACTACGCATCAAGCTGCGCTGCTTGTCTTTGCTCCTGTGTGCTCGCGCACTCTCGCCTTTTCCACTTATTTTTATTTTTGATTTATTTTTTATTTATTTTGTCAATTTTAAAAAAAATACGCATCGTGCTGTGCTCTTTGTGTTCGCTTGAGTGCTTTCGGGCGCTCTCCGCTTTCTCCACTTTACAAATTTTGTTATTATTTATCTATCCCTGAGAGTTTATCTTATTTTTTATTTGTTTATTTAAATGAAGTCGACCAGTTGCCTGCCCTTCCTTCCATTATCCGTCACCGAGACAAACTGAACAAAGTTCTGAGGTCGACCTTGTAAAGATAAGGATTCAGGTCTGTCTGCTGTTTACCTTTGCTCCTGCGCGCACTGCCCCTTCTCTCCACATTTATGTGTTTGTTTGTTTGTCTATCTAATCTTTTGGGTTTTTATTTCTAATGAGGTCGACCAGTTGTCTATTTATTATTTTTTTTACTACGCATCAAGCTGCGCTGCTTGTCTTTGCTCCTGTGTGCTCGCGCACTCTCGCCTTTTCCACTTATTTTTATTTTTGATTTATTTTTTATTTATTTTGTCAATTTTAAAAAAAAATACGCATCGTGCTGTGCTCTTTTTGTTTGCTTGAGTGCATTCGGGCGCTCTCCGCTTTCTCCACTTTACAAATTTTGTTATTATTTATCTATCCCTGAGAGTTTATCTTATTTTTTATTTGTTTATTTAAATGAAGTCGACCAGTTGCCTGCCCTTCCTTCCATTATCCGTCACCGAGACAAACTGAACAAAATTCTGAGGTCGACCTTGTAAAGATAAGGATTCAGGTCTGTCTGCTGTTTACCTTTGCTCCTGCGCGCACTGCCCTTCTCTCCACATTTATGTGTTTGTTTGTTTGTCTATCTAATCTTTTGGGTTTTTATTTCTAATGAGGTCGACCAGTTGTCTATTTATTATTTTTTTTACTACGCATCAAGCTGCGCTGCTTGTCTTTGCTCCTGTGTGCTCGCGCACTCCTCGCCTTTTCCACTTATTTTTATTTTTGATTTATTTTTATTTATTTTGTCAATTTTTAAAAAAAAATACGCATCGTGCTGTGCTGTTTGTGTTTGCTTGAGTGCATTCGCCGCCGCCTCTCGCTTTCCTCCACTTTACAATATTTTTGTTATTATTTATCTATTCCTGAGAGTTTATCTTATTTTTTATTTGTTTATTTAAATGAAGTCGACCAGTTGCCTGCCCTTCCTTCCATTATCCGTCACCGAGACAAACTGAACAAAGTTCTGAGGTCGACCTTGTAAAGATAAGGATTCAGGTCTGTCTGCTGTTTACCTTTGCTCCTGCGCGCACTGCCCTTCTCTCCACATTTATGTTTGTTTGTTTGTCTATCTAATCTTTTGAGTTTTTATTTCTAATGAGGTCGACCAGTTGTCTATTTATTATTTTTTTTTACTACGCATCAAGCTGCGCTGCTTGTCTTTGCTCCTGTGTGCTCGCGCACCTCTCGCCTTTTTCCACTTATTTTTATTTTTGATTTATTTTTTATTTATTTTGTCAATTTAAAAAAAATACGCATCGTGCTGTGCTGTTTGTGTTTGCTTGAGTGCATTCGCGCGCTCTCGCTTTCTCCACTTTACAATTTTTTTGTTATTATTTATCTATTCCTGAGAGTTTATCTTATTTTTTATTTGTTTATTTAAATGAAGTCGACCAGTTGCCTGCCCTTCCTTCCATTATCCGTCACCGAGACAAACTGAACAAAGTTCTGAGGTCGACCTTATAAAGATAAGGATTCAGGTCTGTCTGCTGTTTACCTTTGCTCCTGCGCGCACTGCCCTTCTCTCCACATTTATGTGTTTGTTTGTTTGTCTATCTAATCTTATGGGTTTTTATTTCTAATGAGGTCGACCAGTTTGTCTATTTTTTTTTTACTACGCATCAAGCTGCGCTGCTTGTCTTTGCTCCTGTGTGCTCGCGCCACTCTCTCGCCTTTTCCACTTATTTTTATTTTGATTTATTTTTGATTTATTTTGTCAATTTAAAAAAAAATACGCATCGTGCTGTGCTCTTTGTGTTTGCTTGAGTGCATTCGGGCGCTCTCGCTTTCTCCACTTTACAAATTTTGTTATTATTTATCTATTCCTGAGAGTTTATCTTATTTTTTATTTGTTTATTTACATGAAGTCGACCAGTTGCCTGCCCTTCCTTCCATTATCCGTCACCGAGACAAACTGAACAAAGTTCTGAGGGTCGACCTTGTAAAGATAAGGATTCACGTCTGTCTGCTGTTTACCTTTGCTCCTGCGCGCAAT
>NW_025957791.1:0-33466 GCF_023159225.1 Perognathus longimembris pacificus
TTTCTCCACTTTACAATTTTTTGTTATTATTTATCTATTCCTGAGAGTTTATCTTATTTTTTATTTGTTTATTTGAATGAAGTCGACCAGTTGCCTGCCCTTCCTTCCATTATCCGTCACCGAGACAAACTGAACAAAGTTCTGAGGTCGTCCTTGTAAAGCTAAGGATTCAGGTCTGTCTGCTGTTTACCTTTGCTCCTGCGCGCACTGCACTTCTCTCCACATTTATGTGTTTATTTGTTTGTCTATCTAATCTTTGGGTTTTTATTTCTAATGAGGTCGACCAGTTGTCTATTCATTATTTTTTTTACTACGCATCAAGCTGCGCTGCTTGTCTTTGCTCCTGTGTGCTCGCGCACTCTCCCTTTTCCACTTATTTTTATTTTTGATTTATTTTGTCAATTTAAAAAAAAATACGCATCGTGCTGTGCTGTTTGTGTTTGCTTGAGTGCATTCGCGCGCTCTCGCTTTCTCCACTTTACAATTTTTTTCTTATTATTTATCTATACCTGAGAGTTTATCTTATTTTTTATTTGTTTATTTAAATGAAGTCGACCAGTTGCCTGCACTTCCTTCCATTATCCGTCACCGAGACAAACTGAACAAAGTTCTGAGGTCGACCTTGTAAAGATAAGGATTCAGGTCTGTCTTCTGTTTACCTTTGCTCCTGCGCGCACTGCCCTTCTCTCCACATTTATGTGTTTGTTTGTTTGTCTATCTAATCTTTTGGGTTTTTATTTCTAATGAGGTCGTCCAGTTGTCTATTTATTATTTTTTTTACTACGCATCAAGCTGCTCTGCTTGTCTTTGCTCCTGTGTGCTCGCGCACTCTCACCTTTTCCACTTATTTTGATTTATGATTTATTTTTTATTTATTTTGTCAATTTTAAAAATAAAATACGCATCTTGCTGTGCTGTTTGTGTTTGATTGAGTGCATTCGCGCACTCTCGCTTTCTCCACTTTACAATTTTTTGTTATTATTTATCTATTCCTGAGAGTTTATCATTTTTTTAATTGTTTATTTAAATGAAGTCGACCAGTTGCCTGCCCTTCCTTCCATTATCCGTCACCGAGACAAACTGAACAAAGTTCTGAGGTCGACCTTGTAAAGATAAGGATTCAGGTCTGTCTGCTGTTTACCTTTGCTCCTGCGCGCACTGCCCTTCTCTCCACATTTATGTGTTTGTTTGTTTGTCTATCTATTCTTTTGGGTTTTTATTTCTAATGAGGTCGACCAGTTGTTTATTTATTATTTGTTTTACTATGCATCAAGCTGCGCAGCTTGTCTTTGCTCCTGTGTGCTCGCGCACTCTCACCTTTTCCACTTATTTTTATTTTTGATTTATTTTTGATTTATTTTGTCAATTTAAAAAAAAATACGCATCGTGCTGTGTTGTTTGTGTTTGCTTGAGTGCATTCGCGCGCTTTCGCTTTCTCCACTTTACAATTTCTTTGTTATTATTTATCTATTCCTGAGAGTTTATCTTATTTTTTATTTGTTTATTTAAATGAAGTCGACCAGTTGCCTGCCCTTCCTTCCATTATCCGTCACCGAGACAAACTGAACAAAGTTCTGAGGTCGACCTTGTAAAGATAAGGATTCAGGTCTGTCTGCTGTTTACCTTTGCTCCTGCGCGCACTGCCCTTCTCTCCACATTTATGTGTTTGTTTGTTTGTCTATCTAATCTTTTGGGTTTTTATTTCTAATGAGGTCGACCAGTTGTATATTTATTATTTTTTTTACTACGCATCAAGCTGCGCTGCTTGTCTTTGCTCCTGTGTGCTCGCGCACTCTCGCCTTTTCCACTTATTTTTATTTTTGATTTATTTTTGATTTATTTTGTCAATTTAAAAAAATACGCATCGTGCTGTGCTGTTTGTGTTTGCTTGAGTGCATTCGCGCGCTCTCGCTTTCTGCACTTTACAATTTTTTGTTATTATTTATCTATTCCTGAGAGTTTATCTTATTTTTTATTTGTTTATTTAAATGAAGTCGACCAGTTGCCTGCCCTTCCTTCCATTATCCGTCACCGAGACAAACTGAACAAAGTTCTGAGGTCGACCTTGTAAAGATAAGGATTCAGGTCTGTCTGCTGTTTACCTTTGCTCCTGTGCGCACTGCCCTTCTCTCCACATTTATGTGTTTGTTTGTTTGCTATCTAATCTTTTGGGTTTTTATTTCTAATGAGGTCGACCAGTTGTCTATTTATTATTTTTTTTACTACGCATCAAGCTGCGCTGCTTGTCTTTGCTCCTGTGTGCTCGCGCACTCTCGCCTTTTCCACTTATTTTTATTTTTGATTTATTTTTGATTTATTTTGTCAATTTAAAAAAAAATACGCATCGTGCTGTGCTGTTTGTGTTTGCTTGAGTGCATTCGCGCGCTCTCGCTTTCTCCACTTTACAATTTTTTTGTTATTATTTATCTATTCCTGAGAGTTTATCTTATTTTTTATTTGTTTATTTAAATGAAGTCGACCAGTTGCCTGCCCTTCCTTCCATTATCCGTCACCGAACAAACTGAACAAAGTTCTGAGGTCGACCTTGTAAAGATAAGGATTCAGGTCTGTCTTCTGTTTACCTTTGCTCCTGCGCGCACTGCCCTTCTCTCCACATTTTTGTGTTTGTTTGTTTGTCTATCTAATCTTTTGGGTTTTTATTTCTAATGAGGTCGACCAGTTGTCTATTTATTATTTTTTTTACTACGCATCAAGCTGCGCTGCTTGTCTTTGCTCCTGTGTGCTCGCGCACTCTCGCCTTTTCCACTTATTTTTATTTTTGATTTGTTTTTGATTTATTTTGTCAATTTAAAAAAAATACGCATCGTGCTGTGCTGTTTGTGTTTGCTTGAGTGCATTCGCGCGCTCTCGCTTTCTCCACTTTACAATTTTTTTGTTATTATTTATCTATTCCTGAGAGTTTATCTTATTTTTTGTTTATTTAAATGAAGTCGACCAGTTGCCTGCCCTTCCTTCCATTATCCGTAACCGAGACAAACTGAACAAAGTTCTGAGGTCGACCTTGTAAAGATAAGGATTCAGGTCTGTCTGCTGTTTACCTTTGCTCCTGCGCTCACTGCCCTTCTCTCCACATTTATGTGTTTGTTTGTTTGTCTATCTAATCTTTTGGGTTTTTATTTCTAATGAGGTCGACCAGTTGTCTATTTATTATTTTTTTTACTACGCATCAAGCTGCGCTGCTTGTCTTTGCTCCTGTGTGCTCGCGCACTCTCGACTTTTCCACTTATTTTTATTTTTGATTTATTTTTGATTTATTTTGTCAATTTAAAAAAAAATTACGCATCGTGCTGTGCTGTTTGTGTTTGCTTGAGTGCATTCGCGCGCTCTCGCTTTCTCCACTTTACAATTTTTTTGTTATTATTTATCTATTCCTGAGAGTTTACTTATTTTTTATTTGTTTATTTAAATGAAGTCGACCAGTTTCCTCCCTTCCTTCCATTATCCGTCACCGAGACAAACTGAACAAAGTTCTGAGGTCGACCTTGTAAAGATAAGGATTCAGGTCTGTCTGCTGTTTACCTTTGCTCCTGCGCGCACTGCCCTTCTCTCCACATTTATATATTTGTTTGTTTGTCTATCTAATCTTTTGGGTTTTTATTTCTAATGAGGTCGACCAGTTGTCTATTTATTATTTTTTTTACTACGCATCAAGCTGCGCTGCTTGTCTTTGCTCCCGTGTGCTCGCGCACTCTCGCCTTTTCCACTTATTGTTATTTTTGATTTATTTTGTCAATATAAAAAAAATACGCATCGTGCTGTGCTGTTTGTGTTTGCTTGAGTGCATTCGCGCGCTCTTGCTTTATGCACTTTACAATTTTTTTTGTTATTATTTATCTATTCCTGAGAGTTTATCTTCTTTTTTATTTGTTTATTTAAATGAAGTGGACCAGTTGCCTGCCCTTCCTTCCATTATCCGTCACCGAGACAAACTGAACAAAGTTCTGAGGTCGACCTTGTAAAGATAAGGATTCAGGTCTGTCTGCTGTTTAACTTTGCTCCTGCGCGCACTGCCCTTCTCTCCACATTTATGTGTTTGTTTTTTTGTCTATCTAATCTTTTGGGTTTTTATTTCTAATGAGGTCGACCAGTTGTCTATTTATTATTTTTTTTACTACGCATCAAGCTGCGCTGCTTGTCTTTGCTCCTGTGTGCTGGGGCACTCTCGCATTTTCCACTAATTTTTATTTTTGATTTATTTTTATTTATTTTGTCAATTTAAAAAAAATACGCATCGTGCTGTGCTGTTTGTGTTTTCTTGAGTGCATTCGCGCGCTCTCGCTTTCCCCACTTTATAATTTTTTTGTTATTATTTATCTATTCCTGTGAGTTTATCTTATTTTTTATTTGTTTATTTAAATGAAGTCGACCAGTTTCCTCCCTTCTTTCCATTATCCGTCACCGAGACAAACTGAACAAAGTTCTGAGGTCGACCTTGTAAAGATAAGGATTCAGGTCTGTCTGCTGTTTACCTTTGCTCCTGCGCGCACTGCCCATCTCTGCACATTTATGTGTTTGTTTGTTTGTCTATCTAATCTTTTGGGTTTTTATTTCTAATGAGGTCGACCAGTTGTCTATTTATTATTTTTTTTACTACGCATCAAGCTGCGCTGCTTGTCTTTGCTCCTGTGTGCTCGCGCACTCTCGCCTTTTCCACTTATTTTTATTTTTGATTTATTTTTTATTTATTTTGTCAATTTAAAAAAAATACGCATCGTGCTGTGCTGTTTGTGTTTGCTTGAGTGCATTCGCGCGCTCTCGCTTTCTCCACTTTACAATTTTTTTATTATTTATCTATTCCTGAGAGTTTATCTTATTTTTTATTTGTTTATTTAAATGAAGTCGACCAGTTGCCTGCCCTTCCTTCCATTATCCGTCACTGAGACAAACTGAACAAAGTTCTGAGGTCGACCTTGTAAAGATAAGTATTCAGGTCTGTCTGCTTTTTACCTTTGCTCCTGCGCGCACTGCCCATCTCTCCACATTTATGTGTTTGTTTGTTTGTCTATCTAATCTTTTGGGTTTTTATTTCTAATGAGGTCGACCAGTTGTCTATTTATTATTTTTTTTACTACGCATCAAGGTGCGCTGCTTGTCTTTGCTCCTGTGTGCTCGCGCACTCTCGCCTTTTCCACTTATTGTTATTTTTGATTTATTTTTGATTTATTTTGTCAATATAAAAAATACGCATCGTGCTGTGCTGTTTGTGTTTGCTTGAGTGCATTCGCGCGCTCTCGCTTTCTCCACTTTACAATTTTTTTGTTATTATTTATCTATTCCTGAGAGTTTATCCTTTTTTTTAATTGTTTATTTAAATGAAGTCGACCAGTTGCCTGCCCTTCCTTCCATTATCCGTCACCGAGACAAACTGAACAAAATTCTGAGGTCGACCTTGTAAAGATAAGGATTCAGGTCTGTCTGCTGGTTACCTTTGCTCCTGCGCGCACTGCCCTTCTCTCCACATTTACGTGTTTGTTTGTTTGTCTATCTAATCTTTTGGGTTTTTATTTCTAATGAGGACGACCCGTTGTCTATTTATTATTTTTTTTACTACGCATCAAGCTGCACTGCTTGTCTTTGCTTCTGTGTGCTCGCGCACTCTCGCCTTTTCCACTTATTTTTATTTTTGATTTATTTTTGATTTATTTTGTCAATATAAAAAAAAATACGCATCGTGCTGTGCTGTTTGTGTTTGCTTGAGTGCATTCGCGCGCTCTCGCTTTCTGCACTTTACAATTTTTTTGTTATTATTTATCTATTCCTGAGAGTTTATCCTTTTTTTTAATTGTTTATTTAAATGAAGTCGACCAGTTGCCTGCCCTTCCTTCCATTATCCGTCACCGAGACAAACTGAACAAAGTTCTGAGGTCGACCTTGTAAAGATAAGGATTCAGGTCTGTCTGCTGGATACCTTTGCTCCTGCGCGCACTGCCCTTCTCTCCACATTTATGTGTTTGTTTGTTTGTCTATCTAATCTTTTGGGTTTTTATTTCTAATGAGGACGACCCGTTGTCTATTTATTATTTTTTTTACTACGCATCAAGCTGCACTGCTTGTCTTTGCTCCTGTGTGCTCGCGCACTCTCGCCTTTTCCACTTATTTTTATTTTTGATTTATTTTTGATTTATTTTGTCAATTTTAAAAAAAAATACGCATCGTGCTGTGCTGTTTGTGTTTGCTTGAGTGCATTCGCGCGCTCTCGCTTTCTCCACTTTACAATTTTTTTGGTATTATTCATCTATTCCTGAGAGTTTATCTTATTTTTTATTTGTTTATTTAAATGAAGTCGACCAGTTGCCTGCCCTTCCTTCCATTATCTGTCACCGAGACAAACTGAACAAAGTTGTGAGGTCGACCTTGTAAAAATAAGGATTCAGGTCTGTCTGCTGTTTACCTTTGCTCCTGCGCGCACTGCCCTTCTCTCCACATTTATGTGTTTGTTTGTTTGTCTATCTAATCTTTTGGGTTTTTATTTCTAATGAGGTCGACCAGTTGTCTATTTATTATTTTTTTACTACGCATCAAGCTGCGCAGCTTGTGTTTGCTCCTGTGTGCTCGCGCACTCTCGCCTTTTCCACTTATTTTTATTTTTGATTTATTTTTGATTTATTTTGTCAATTTTAAAAAAAAATACGCATCGTGCTGTGCTGTTTGTGTTTGCTTGAGTGCATTCGCGCGCTCTCGCTTTCTCCACTTTACAATTTTTTTGTTATTATTTATCCACTCCTGAGAGTTTATCTTATTTTTTATTTGTTTATTTAAATGAAGTCGACCAGTTGCCTACCCTTCCTTCCATTATCCGTCACCGAGACAAACTGAACACAGTTCTGAGGTCGACATTGTAAAGATAAGGATTCAGGTCTGTCTGCTGATTACCTTTGCTCCTGCGCGCACTGCCCTTCTCTCCACATTTATGTGTTTGTTTGTTTGTCTATCTAATCTTTTGGGTTTTTATTTCTAATGAGGTCGACAAGTTGTCTATTTATAATTTTTTTTACTACGCATCAAGCTGCGCTGCTTGTCTTTGCTCCTGTGTGCTCGCGCTCACTCGCCTTTTCCACTTATTTTTATTTTTGATTTATTTTCTCAATTTTTAAAAAAAATACGCATCGTGCTGTGCTGTTTGTGTTTGCTTGAGTGCATTCGCGCGCTCTCGCTTTCTCCACTTTACAATTTTCTTGTTGTTATTTATCTATTCCTGAGAGTTTATCTTATTTTTTATTTGTTTTTTTAAATGAAGTCGACCAGTTTCCTGCCCTTCCTTCCATTATCCGTCACCGAGACAAACTGAACAAAGTTCTGAGGTCGACCTTGTAAAGATAAGGATTCAGGTCTGTCTGCTGTTTACCTTTGCTCCTGCGCGCACTGCCCTTCTCTCCACAATTATGTGTTTGTTTGTTTGTCTATCTAATCTTTTGGGATTTTATTTCTAATGAGGTCGACCAGTTGTCTATTTATTATTTTTTTTACTACGCATCAAGCTGCGCTGCTTGTCTTTGCTCCTGTATGCTCGCGCACTCTCGCCTTTTCCACTTATTTTTATTTTTGATTTATTTTTGATTTATTTTGTCAATTTAAAAAAAAATACGCATCGTGCTGTGCTGTTTTTGTTAGCTTGAGTGCATTCGGGCGCTCTCGCTTTCTCCACTTTATAATTTTTTTGTTATTATTTATCTATTCCTGAGAGTTTATCTTATTTTTTATTTGTTTATTAAAATGAAGTCGACCAGTTGCCTGCCCTTCCTTCCATTATCCGTCACCGAGACAAACTGAACAAAGTTCTGAGGTCGACCTTGTAAAGATAAGGATTCAGGTCTGTCTGCTGTTTACCTTTGCTCCTGCGCGCACTGCCCTTCTCGCCACATTTATGTGTTTGTTTGTTTGTCTATCTAATCTTTTGGGTTTTTATTTCTAATGAGGTCGACCAGTTGTCTATTTATTATTTTTTTTACTACGCATCAAGCTGCGCTGCTTGTCTTTGCTCCTGTGTGCTCGCGCACTCTCGCCTTTCCCACTTATTTTTATTTTTGATTTATTTTTGATTTATTTTGTCAATTTAAAAAAAAATACGCATCGTGCTGTGCTGTTTGTGTTTGCTTGAGTGCATTCGCGCGCTCCCGCTTTCTCCACTTTACAATTTTTTTGTTATTATTTATCTATTCCTGAGAGTTTATCTTATTTTTTATTTGTTTATTTAAATGAAGTCGACCAGTTGCCTGCCCTTCCTTCCATTATCTGTCACCGAGACAAACTGAACAAAGTTGTGAGGTCGACCTTGAAAAGATAAGGATTCAGGTCTGTCTGCTGTTTACCTTTGCTCCTGCGCGCACTGCCCTTCTCTCCACATTTATGTGTTTGTTTCTTTGTCTATCTAATCTTTTGGGTTTTTATTTCTAATGAGGTCGACCAGTTGTCTATTTATTATTTTTTTTACTACGCATCAAGCTGCGCTGCTTGTCTTTGCTCCTGTGTGTTCGCGCACTCTCGCCTTTTCCACTTATTTTTATTTTTGATTTATTTTTGATTTATTTTGTCAATTTAAAAAAAATACGCATCGTGTTGTGCTGTTTGTGTTTGCTTGAGTGAATTCGCGCGCACTCTCTTTCTCCACTTTACAATTTTTTTGTTATTATTTATCTATTCCTGAGAGTTTATCTCATTTTTTATTTGTTTATTTAAATGAAGTCGACCAGTTGCCTGCCCTTCCTTCCATTATCCGTCACCGAGACAAACTGAACAAAGTTCTGAGGTCGACCTTGTAAAGATAAGGATTCAGGTCTGTCTGCTGTTTACCTTTGCTCCTGCGCGCACTACCCTTCTCTCCACAATTATGTGTTTGTTTGTTTGTCTATCTAATCTTTTGGGTTTTTATTTCTAATGAGGTCGACCAGTTGTCTATTTATTATTTTTTTTACTACGCATCAAGCTGCGCTGCTTGTCTTTGCTCCTGTGTGCTCGCGCACTCTCGCCTTTTCCACTTATTTTTATTTTTGATTTATTTTGTCAATTTTAAAAAAAAATACGCATCGTGCTGTGCTGTTTGTGTTTGCTTGAGTGCATTCGCGCGCTCTCGCTTTCTCCACTTTACAATTTTTTTGTTATTATTTATCTATTCCTGAGAGTTTATCTTATTTTTTATTTGTTTATTTAAATGAAGTCGACCAGTTGCCTGCCCTTCCTTCCATTATCCGTCACCGAGACAAACTGAACAAAGTACTGAGGTCGACCTTGTAAAGATAACGATTCAGGTCTGTCTGCTGTTTACCTTTGCTCCTGCGCGCACTGCCCTTCTCTCCACATTTATGTGTTTGTTTCTTTGTCTATCTAATCTTTTGGGTTTTTATTTCTAATGAGGTCGACCAGTTGTCTATTTATTATTTTTTTTACTACGCATCAAGCTGCGCTGCTTGTCTTTGCTCCTGTGTGCTCGCGCACTCTCGCCTTTTCCACTTATTTTTATTTTTGATTTAATTTTTAAATTTAAAAAAAAAATACGCATCGTGCTGTGCTGTTTGTGTTTGCTTGAGTGCATTCGCGCGCTCTCGCTTTCTCCACTTTACAATTTTTTTGTTATTATTTATCTATTCCTGAGAGTTTATCTTATTTTTTATTTGTTTATTTAAATGAAGTCGACCTGTTGCCTGCCCTTCCTTCCATTATCCGTCACCGAGACAAACTGAACAAAGTTCTGAGGTCGACCTTGTAAAGATAAGGATTCAGGTCTGTCTGCTGTTTACCTTTGCTCCTGCGCGCACTGCCCTTCTCTCCACATTTATGTGTTTGTTTGTTTGTCTATCTAATCTTTTGGGTTTTTATTTCTAATGAGGTCGACCAGTTGCCTATTTATTATTTTTTTTTACTACGCATCAAGCTGCGCTGCTTGTCTTTGCTCCTGTGTGCAAGCGCAGTCTCGCCTTTTCCACTTATTTTTATTTTTGATTTATTTTTGATTTATTTTGTCAATTTAAAAAAAAATACGCATCGTGCTGTGCTGTTTGTGTTTGCTTGAGTGCATTCGCGCGCTCTCGCTTTCTCCACTTTACAATTTTTTTGTTATTATTTATCTATTCCTGAGAGTTTATCTTATTTTTTATTTGTTTATTTAAATGAAGTCGACCAGTTGCCTGCCCTTCCTTCCATTATCCGTCACCGAGACAAACTGAACAAAGTTCTGAGGTCGACCTTGTAAAGATAAGGATTCAGGTCTGTCTGCTGTTTACCTTTGCTCCTGCGCGCACTGCCCTTCTCTCCACATTTATGTGTTTGTTTCTTTGTCTATCTAATCTTTTGGGTTTTTATTTCTAATGAGGTCGACCAGTTGTCTATTTATTATTTTTTTTACTACGCATCAAGCTGCGCTGCTTGTCTTTGCTCCTGTGTGCTCGCGCACTCTCGCCTTTTCCACTTATTTTTATTTTTGATTTATTTTTGATTTATTTTGTCAATTTAAAAAAAATACGCATCGTGTTGTGCTGTTTGTGTTTGCTTGAGTGCATGCGCGCGCTCTCTCTTTCTCCACTTTACAATTTTTTTGTTATTATTTATCTATTCCTGAGAGTTTATCTCATTTTTTATTTGTTTATTTAAATGAAGTCGACCAGTTGCCTGCCCTTCCTTCCATTATCCGTCACCGAGACAAACTGAACAAAGTTCTGAGGTCGACCTTGTAAAGATAAGGATTCAGGTCTGTCTGCTGTTTACCTTTGCTCCTGCGCGCACTACCCTTCTATCCACAATTATGTGTTTGTTTGTTTGTCTATCTAATCTTTTGGGTTTTTATTTCTAATGAGGTCGACCAGTTGTCTATTTATTATTTTTTTTACTACGCATCAAGCTGCGCTGCTTGTCTTTGCTCCTGTGTGCTCGCGCACTCTCGCCTTTTCCACTTATTTTTATTTTTGATTTATTTTGTCAATTTAAAAAAAAATACGCATCGTGCTGTGCTGTTTGTGTTTGCTTGAGTGCATTCGCGCGCTCTCGCTTTCTCCACTTTACAATTTTTTTGTTATTATTTATCTATTCCTGAGAGTTTATCTTATTTTTTATTTGTTTATTTAAATGAAGTCGACCAGTTGCCTGCCCTTCCTTCCATTATCCGTCACCGAGACAAACTGAACAAAGTACTGAGGTCGACCTTGTAAAGATAACGATTCAGGTCTGTCTGCTGTTTACCTTTGCTCCTGCGCGCACTGCCCTTCTCTCCACATTTATGTGTTTGTTTCTTTGTCTATCTAATCTTTTGGGTTTTTATTTCTAATGAGGTCGACCAGTTGTCTATTTATTATTTTTTTTACTACGCATCAAGCTGCGCTGCTTGTCTTTGCTCCTGTGTGCTCGCGCACTCTCGCCTTTTCCACTTATTTTTATTTTTGATTTATTTTTTCAATTTTAAAAAAAAATACGCATCGTGCTGTGCTGTTTGTGTTTGCTTGAGTGCATTCGCGCGCTCTCGCTTTCTCCACTTTACAATTTTTTTGTTATTATTTATCTATTCCTGAGAGTTTATCTTATTTTTTATTTGTTTATTTAAATGAAGTCGACCTGTTGCCTGCCCTTCCTTCCATTATCCGTCACCGAGACAAACTGAACAAAGTTCTGAGGTCGACCTTGTAAAGATAAGGATTCAGGTCTGTCTGCTGTTTACCTTTGCTCCTGCGCGCACTGCCCTTCTCTCCACATTTATGTGTTTGTTTGTTTGTCTATCTAATCTTTTGGGTTTTTATTTCTAATGAGGTCGACCAGTTGCCTATTTATTATTTTTTTTTACTACGCATCAAGCTGCGCTGCTTGTCTTTGCTCCTGTGTGCAAGCGCACTCTCGCCTTTTCCACTTATTTTTATTTTTGATTTATTTTTGATTTATTTTGTCAATTTTAAAAAAAAATACGCATCGTGCTGTGCTGTTTGTGTTTGCTTGAGTGCATTCGCGCGCTCTCGCTTTCTCCACTTTACAATTTTTTTGTTATTATTTATCTATTCCTGAGAGTTTATCTTATTTTTTATTTGTTTATTTAAATGAAGTCGACCAGTTGCCTGCCCTTCCTTCCATTATCCGTCACCGAGACAAACTGAACAAAGTTCTGAGGTCGACCTTGTAAAGATAAGGATTCAGGTCTGTCTGCTGTTTACCTTTGCTCCTGCGCGCACTGCCCTTCTCTCCACATTTATGTGTTTGTTTCTTTGTCTATCTAACCTTTTGGGTTTTTATTTCTAATGAGGTCGACCAGTTGTCTATTTATTATTTTTTTTACTACGCATCAAGCTGCGCTGCTTGTCTTTGCTCCTGTGTGCTCGCGCACTCTCGCCTTTTCCACTTATTTTTATTTTTGATTTATTTTTGATTTATTTTGTCAATTTAAAAAAAATACGCATCGTGTTGTGCTGTTTGTGTTTGCTTGAGTGCATTCGCGCGCTCTCTCTTTCTCCACTTTACAATTTTTTTGTTATTATTTATCTATTCCTGAGAGTTTATCTCATTTTTTATTTGTTTATTTAAATGAAGTCGACCAGTTGCCTGCCCTTCCTTCCATTATCCGTCACCGAGACAAACTGAACAAAGTTCTGAGGTCGACCTTGTAAAGATAAGGATTCAGGTCTGTCTGCTGTTTACCTTTGCTCCTGCGCGCACTACCCTTCTCTCCACAATTATGTGTTTGTTTGTTTGTCTATCTAATCTTTTGGGTTTTTATTTCTAATGAGGTCGACCAGTTGTCTATTTATTATTTTTTTTACTACGCATCAAGCTGCGCTGCTTGTCTTTGCTCCTGTGTGCTCGCGCACTCTCGCCTTTTCCACTTATTTTTATTTTTGATTTATTTTGTCAATTTAAAAAAAAAATACGCATCGTGCTGTGCTGTTTGTGTTTGCTTGAGTGCATTCGCGCGCTCTCGCTTTCTCCACTTTACAATTTTTTTGTTATTATTTATCTATTCCTGAGAGTTTATCTTATTTTTTATTTGTTTATTTAAATGAAGTCGACCAGTTGCCTGCCCTTCCTTCCATTATCCGTCACCGAGACAAACTGAACAAAGTACTGAGGTCGACCTTGTAAAGATAACGATTCAGGTCTGTCTGCTGTTTACCTTTGCTCCTGCGCGCACTGCCCTTCTCTCCACATTTATGTGTTTGTTTCTTTGTCTATCTAATCTTTTGGGTTTTTATTTCTAATGAGGTCGACCAGTTGTCTATTTATTATTTTTTTTACTACGCATCAAGCTGCGCTGCTTGTCTTTGCTCCTGTGTGCTCGCGCACTCTCGCCTTTTCCACTTATTTTTATTTTTGATTTATTTTTTCAATTTAAAAAAAAAATACGCATCGTGCTGTGCTGTTTGTGTTTGCTTGAGTGCATTCGCGCGCTCTCGCTTTCTCCACTTTACAATTTTTATGTTATTATTTATCTATTCCTGAGAGTTTATCTTATTTTTTATTTGTTTATTTAAATGAAGTCGACCTGTTGCCTGCCCTTCCTTCCATTATCCGTCACCGAGACAAACTGAACAAAGTTCTGAGGTCGACCTTGTAAAGATAAGGATTCAGGTCTGTCTGCTGTTTACCTTTGCTCCTGCGCGCACTGCCCTTCTCTCCACATTTATGTGTTTGTTTGTTTGTCTATCTAATCTTTTGGGTTTTTATTTCTAATGAGGTCGACCAGTTGTCTATTTATTATTTTTTTTACTACGCATCAAGCTGCGCTGCTTGTCTTTGCTCCTGTGTGCTCGCGCACTCTCGCCTTTTCCACTTATTTTTATTTTTGATTTATTTTGTCAATTTAAAAAAAAAATACGCATCGTGCTGTGCTGTTTGTGTTTGCTTGAGTGCATTCGCGCGCTCTCGCTTTCTCCACTTTACAATTTTTTTGTTATTATTTATCTATTCCTGAGAGTTTATCTTATTTTTTATTTGTTTATTTAAATGAAGTCGACCAGTTGCCTGCCCTTCCTTCCATTATCCGTCACCGAGACAAACTGAACAAAGTACTGAGGTCGACCTTGTAAAGATAACGATTCAGGTCTGTCTGCTGTTTACCTTTGCTCCTGCGCGCACTGCCCTTCTCTCCACATTTATGTGTTTGTTTCTTTGTCTATCTAATCTTTTGGGTTTTTATTTCTAATGAGGTCGACCAGTTGTCTATTTATTATTTTTTTTACTACGCATCAAGCTGCGCTGCTTGTCTTTGCTCCTGTGTGCTCGCGCACTCTCGCCTTTTCCACTTATTTTTATTTTTGATTTATTTTTTCAATTTTAAAAAAAAATACGCATCGTGCTGTGCTGTTTGTGTTTGCTTGAGTGCATTCGCGCGCTCTCGCTTTCTCCACTTTACAATTTTTTTGTTATTATTTATCTATTCCTGAGAGTTTATCTTATTTTTTATTTGTTTATTTAAATGAAGTCGACCTGTTGCCTGCCCTTCCTTCCATTATCCGTCACCGAGACAAACTGAACAAAGTTCTGAGGTCGACCTTGTAAAGATAAGGATTCAGGTCTGTCTGCTGTTTACCTTTGCTCCTGCGCGCACTGCCCTTCTCTCCACATTTATGTGTTTGTTTGTTTGTCTATCTAATCTTTTGGGTTTTTATTTCTAATGAGGTCGACCAGTTGCCTATTTATTATTTTTTTTTACTACGCATCAAGCTGCGCTGCTTGTCTTTGCTCCTGTGTGCAAGCGCACTCTCGCCTTTTCCACTTATTTTTATTTTTGATTTATTTTTGATTTATTTTGTCAATTTTAAAAAAAAATACGCATCGTGCTGTGCTGTTTGTGTTTGCTTGAGTGCATTCGCGCGCTCTCGCTTTCTCCACTTTACAATTTTTTTGTTATTATTTATCTATTCCTGAGAGTTTATCTTATTTTTTATTTGTTTATTTAAATGAAGTCGACCAGTTGCCTGCCCTTCCTTCCATTATCCGTCACCGAGACAAACTGAACAAAGTTCTGAGGTCGACCTTGTAAAGATAAGGATTCAGGTCTGTCTGCTGTTTACCTTTGCTCCTGCGCGCACTGCCCTTCTCTCCACATTTATGTGTTTGTTTCTTTGTCTATCTAACCTTTTGGGTTTTTATTTCTAATGAGGTCGACCAGTTGTCTATTTATTATTTTTTTTACTACGCATCAAGCTGCGCTGCTTGTCTTTGCTCCTGTGTGCTCGCGCACTCTCGCCTTTTCCACTTATTTTTATTTTTGATTTATTTTTGATTTATTTTGTCAATTTAAAAAAAATACGCATCGTGTTGTGCTGTTTGTGTTTGCTTGAGTGCATTCGCGCGCTCTCTCTTTCTCCACTTTACAATTTTTTTGTTATTATTTATCTATTCCTGAGAGTTTATCTCATTTTTTATTTGTTTATTTAAATGAAGTCGACCAGTTGCCTGCCCTTCCTTCCATTATCCGTCACCGAGACAAACTGAACAAAGTTCTGAGGTCGACCTTGTAAAGATAAGGATTCAGGTCTGTCTGCTGTTTACCTTTGCTCCTGCGCGCACTACCCTTCTCTCCACAATTATGTGTTTGTTTGTTTGTCTATCTAATCTTTTGGGTTTTTATTTCTAATGAGGTCGACCAGTTGTCTATTTATTATTTTTTTTACTACGCATCAAGCTGCGCTGCTTGTCTTTGCTCCTGTGTGCTCGCGCACTCTCGCCTTTTCCACTTATTTTTATTTTTGATTTATTTTGTCAATTTAAAAAAAAAATACGCATCGTGCTGTGCTGTTTGTGTTTGCTTGAGTGCATTCGCGCGCTCTCGCTTTCTCCACTTTACAATTTTTTTGTTATTATTTATCTATTCCTGAGAGTTTATCTTATTTTTTATTTGTTTATTTAAATGAAGTCGACCAGTTGCCTGCCCTTCCTTCCATTATCCGTCACCGAGACAAACTGAACAAAGTACTGAGGTCGACCTTGTAAAGATAACGATTCAGGTCTGTCTGCTGTTTACCTTTGCTCCTGCGCGCACTGCCCTTCTCTCCACATTTATGTGTTTGTTTCTTTGTCTATCTAATCTTTTGGGTTTTTATTTCTAATGAGGTCGACCAGTTGTCTATTTATTATTTTTTTTACTACGCATCAAGCTGCGCTGCTTGTCTTTGCTCCTGTGTGCTCGCGCACTCTCGCCTTTTCCACTTATTTTTATTTTTGATTTATTTTTTCAATTTAAAAAAAAAATACGCATCGTGCTGTGCTGTTTGTGTTTGCTTGAGTGCATTCGCGCGCTCTCGCTTTCTCCACTTTACAATTTTTATGTTATTATTTATCTATTCCTGAGAGTTTATCTTATTTTTTATTTGTTTATTTAAATGAAGTCGACCTGTTGCCTGCCCTTCCTTCCATTATCCGTCACCGAGACAAACTGAACAAAGTTCTGAGGTCGACCTTGTAAAGATAAGGATTCAGGTCTGTCTGCTGTTTACCTTTGCTCCTGCGCGCACTGCCCTTCTCTCCACATTTATGTGTTTGTTTGTTTGTCTATCTAATCTTTTGGGTTTTTATTTCTAATGAGGTCGACCAGTTGTCTATTTATTATTTTTTTTACTACGCATCAAGCTGCGCTGCTTGTCTTTGCTCCTGTGTGCTCGCGCACTCTCGCCTTTTCCACTTATTTTTATTTTTGATTTATTTTTTCAATTTTAAAAAAAAATACGCATCGTGCTGTGCTGTTTGTGTTTGCTTGAGTGTATTCGCGCGCTCTCGCTTTCTCCACTTTACAATTTTTTTGGTATTATTCATCTATTCCTGAGAGTTTATCTTATTTTTTATTTGTTTATTTAAATGAAGTCGACCAGTTGCCTGCCCTTCCTTCCATTATCCGTCACCGAGACAAACTGAACAAAGTTCTGAGGTCACCTTGTAAAGATAAGGATTCAGGTCTGTCTGCTGTTTACATTTGCTCCTGCGCGCACTGCCCTTCTCTCCACATTTATGTGTTTGTTTCTTTTCTATCTAATCTTTTGGGTTTTTATTTCTATTGAGGTCGACCAGTTGTCTATTTATTATTTTTTTTACTACGCATCAAGCTGCGCTGCTTGTCTTTGCTCCTGTGTGCTCGCGCTCACTCGCCTTTTCCACTTATTTTTATTTTTGATTTATTTTCTCAATTTTTAAAAAAAATACGCATCGTGCTGTGCTGTTTGTGTTTGCTTGAGTGCATTCGCGCGCTCTCGCTTTCTCCACTTTACAATTTTTTTGTTGTTATTTATCTATTCCTGAGAGTTTATCTTATTTTTTATTTGTTTTTTTAAATGAAGTCGACCAGTTGCCTGCCCTTCCTTCCATTATCCGTCACCGAGACAAACTGAACAAAGTTCTGAGGTCGACCTTGTAAAGATAAGGATTCAGGTCTGTCTGCTGTTTACCTTTGCTCCTGCGCGCACTGCCCTTCTCTCCACAATTATGTGTTTGTTTGTTTGTCTATCTAATCTTTTGGGATTTTATTTCTAATGAGGTCGACCAGTTGTCTATTTATTATTTTTTTTACTACGCATCAAGCTGCGCTGCTTGTCTTTGCTCCTGTATGCTCGCGCACTCTCGCCTTTTCCACTTATTTTTATTTTTGATTTATTTTTGATTTATTTTGTCAATTTAAAAAAAATACGCATCGTGCTGTGCTGTTTGTGTTAGCTTGAGTGCATTCGGGCGCTCTCGCTTTCTCCACTTTATAATTTTTTTGTTATTATTTATCTATTCCTGAGAGTTTATCTTATTTTTTATTTGTTTATTAAAATGAAGTCGACCAGTTGCCTGCCCTTCCTTCCATTATCCGTCACCGAGACAAACTGAACAAAGTTCTGAGGTCGACCTTGTAAAGATAAGGATTCAGGTCTGTCTGCTGTTTACCTTTGCTCCTGCGCGCACTGCCCTTCTCTCCACATTTATGTGTTTGTTTGTTTGTCTATCTAATCTTTTGGGTTTTTATTTCTAATGAGGTCGACCAGTTGTCTATTTATTATTTTTTTTACTACGCATCAAGCTGCGCTGCTTGTCTTTGCTCCTGTGTGCTCGCGCACTCTCGCCTTTTCCACTTATTTTTATTTTTGATTTATTTTTGATTTATTTTGTCAATTTTTAAAAAAAATACGCATCGTGCTGTGCTGTTTGTGTTTGCTTGAGTGCATTCGCGCGCTCCGCTTTCTCCACTTTACAATTTTTTTGTTATTATTTATCTATTCCTGAGAGTTTATCTTATTTTTTATTTGTTTATTTAAATGAAGTCGACCAGTTGCCTGCCCTTCCTTCCATTATCTGTCACCGAGACAAACTGAACAAAGTAGTGAGGTCGACCTTGTAAAGATAAGGATTCAGGTCTGTCTGCTGTTTACCTTTGCTCCTGCGCGCACTGCCCTTCTCTCCACATTTATGTGTTTGTTTGTTTGTCTATCTAATCTTTTGGGTTTTTATTTCTAATGAGGTCGACCAGTTGTCTATTTATTATTTTTTTTACTACGCATCAAGCTGCGCTGCTTGTCTTTGCTCCTGTGTGCTCGCGCACTCTCGCCTTTTCCACTCATTTTTATTTTTGATTTATTTTTTCAATTTTAAAAAAAAATACGCATCGTGCTGTGCTGTTTGTGTTTGCTTGAGTGCATTCGCGCGCTCTCGCTTTCTCCACTTTACAATTTTTTTGTTATTATTTATCTATTCCTGAGAGTTTATCTTATTTTTTATTTGTTTATTTAAATGAAGTCGACCAGTTGCCTGCCCTTCCTTCCATTATCCGTCACCGAGACAAACTGAACAAAGTTCTGAGGTCGACCTTGTAAAGATAAGGATTCAGGTCTGTCTGCTGTTTACCTTTGCTCCTGCGCGCACTGCCCTTCTCTCCACATTTATGTGTTTGTTTGTTTGTCTATCTAATCTTTTGGGTTTTTATTTCTAATGAGGTCGACCAGTTGTCTATTTATTATTTTTTTTTACTACGCATCAAGCTGCGCTGCTTGTCTTTGCTCCTGTGTGCAAGCGCACTCTCGCCTTTTCCACTTATTTTTATTTTTGATTTATTTTTTCAATTTTAAAAAAAATACGCATCGTGCTGTGCTGTTTGTGTTTGCTTGAGTGCATTCGCGCGCTCTCGCTTTCTCCACTTTACAATTTTTTGTTATTATTTATCTATTCCTGAGAGTTTATCTTATTTTTATTTGTTTATTTAAATGAAGTCGACCAGTTGCCTGCCCTTCCTTCCATTATCCGTCACCGAGACAAACTGAACAAAGTTCTGAGGTCGACCTTGTAAAGATAAGGATTCAGGTCTGTCTGCTGTTTACCTTTGCTCCTGCGCGCACTGCCCTTCTCTCCACATTTATGTGTTTGTTTGTTTGTCTATCTAATCTTTTGGGTTTTTATTTCTAATGAGGTCGACCAGTTGTCTATTTATTATTTTTTTTACTACGCATCAAGCTGCGCTGCTTGTCTTTGCTCCTGTGTGCTCGCGCACTCTCGCCTTTTCCACTTATTTTTATTTTTGATTTATTTTTGATTTATTTTGTCAATTAAAAAAAAAATACGCATCGTGCTGTGCTGTTTGTGTTTGCTTGAGTGCATTCGCGCGCTCTCGCTTTCTCCACTTTACAATTTTTTGTTATTATTTATCTATTCCTGAGAGTTTATCTTATTTTTTATTTGTTTATTTAAATGAAGGCGACCAGTTGCCTACCCTTCCTTCCATTATCCGTCACCGAGACAAACTGAACAAAGTTCTGAGGTCGACCTTGTAAAGATAAGGATTCAGGTCTGTCTGCTGTTTAACTTTGCTCCTGCGCGCACTGCCCTTCTCTCCACATTTATGTGTTTGTTTGTTTGTCTATCTAATCTTTTGGGTTTTTATTTCTAATGAGGTCGACCAGTTGTCTATTTATTATTTTTTTTTACTACGCATCAAGCTGCGCTGCTTGTCTTTGCTCCTGTGTGCTCGCGCACTCTCGCTTTTCCTCTTATTTTTATTTTTGATTTATTTTTTCAATTTTAAAAAAAATACGCATCGTGCTGTGCTGTTTGTGTTTGCTTGAGTGCATTCGCGCGCTCTCGCTTTCTCCACTTTACAATTTTTTTGGTATTATTCATCTATTCCTGAGAGTTTATCTTATTTTTTATTTGTTTATTTAAATGAAGTTGACCAGTTGCCTGCCCTTCCTTCCATTATCCGTCACAGAGACAAACTGAACAAAGTTCTGAGGTCGACCTTGTAAAGATAAGGATTCAGGTCTGTCTGCTGTTTACATTTGCTCCTGCGCGCACTGCCCTTCTCTCCACATTTATGTGTTTGTTTCTTTGTCTATCTAATCTTTTGGGTTTTTATTTCTATTGAGGTCGACCAGTTGTCTATTTATTATTTTTTTTACTACGCATCAAGCTGCGCTGCTTGTCTTTGCTCCTGTGTGCTCGCGCTCACTCGCCTTTTCCACTTATTTTTATTTTTGATTTATTTTCTCAATTTTTAAAAAAAATACGCATCGTGCTGTGCTGTTTGTGTTTGCTTGTGTGCATTCGCGCGCTCTCGCTTTCTCCACTTTACAATTTTTTTGTTGTTATTTATCTATTCCTGAGAGTTTATCTTATTTTTTATTTGTTTTTTTAAATGAAGTCGACCAGTTGCCTGCCCTTCCTTCCATTATCCGTCACCGAGACAAACTGAACAAAGTTCTGAGGTCGACCTTGTAAAGATAAGGATTCAGGTCTGTCTGCTGTTTACCTTTGCTCCTGCGCGCACTGTCCTTCTCTCCACAATTATGTGTTTGTTTGTTTGTCTATCTAATCTTTTGGGATTTTATTTCTAATGAGGTCGACCAGTTGTCTATTTATTATTTTTTTTACTACGCATCAAGCTGCGCTGCTTGTCTTTGCTCCTGTATGCTCGCGCACTCTCGCCTTTTCCACTTATTTTTATTTTTGATTTATTTTTGATTTATTTTGTCAATTTAAAAAAATACGCATCGTGCTGTGCTGTTTGTGTTAGCTTGAGTGCATTCGGGCGCTCTCGCTTTCTCCACTTTATAATTTTTTTGTTATTATTTATCTATTCCTGAGAGTTTATCTTATTTTTTATTTGTTTATTAAAATGAAGTCGACCAGTTGCCTGCCCTTCCTTCCATTATCCGTCACCGAGAAAAACTGAACAAAGTTCTGAGGTCGACCTTGTAAAGATAAGGATTCAGGTCTGTCTGCTGTTTACCTTTGCTCCTGCGCGCACTGCCCTTCTCTCCACATTTATGTGTTTGTTTGTTTGTCTATCTAATCTTTTGGGTTTTTATTTCTAATGAGGTCGACCAGTTGTCTATTTATTATTTTTTTACTACGCATCAAGCTGCGCTGCTTGTCTTTGCTCCTGTGTGCTCGCGCACTCTCGCCTTTTCCACTTATTTTTATTTTTGATTTATTTTTGATTTATTTTGTCAATTTAAAAAAAAAATACGCATCGTGCTGTGCTGTTTGTGTTTGCTTGAGTGCATTCTCGCGCTCTCGCTTTCTCCACTTTACAATTTTTTTGTTATTATTTATCTATTCCTGAGAGTTTATCTTATTTTTTATTTGTTTATTTAAATGAAGTCGACCAGTTGCCTGCCCCTCCTTCCATTATCTGTCACCGAGACAAACTGAACAAAGTAGTGAGGTCGACCTTGTAAAGATAAGGATTCAGGTCTGTCTGGTGTTTACCTTTGCTCCTGCGCGCACTGCCCTTCTCTCCACATTTATGTGTTTGTTTTTTTGTCTATCTAATCTTTTGGGTTTTTATTTCTAATGAGGTCGACCAGTTGTCTATTTATTATTTTTTTTACTACGCATCAAGCTGCGCTGCTTGTCTTTGCTCCTGTGTGCTCGCGCACTCTCGCCTTTTCCACTCATTTTTATTTTTGATTTATTTTTTCAATTTAAAAAAAAAATACGCATCGTGCTGTGCTGTTTGTGTTTGCTTGAGTGCATTCGCGCGCTCTCGCTTTCTCCACTTTACAATTTTTTTGTTATTATTTATCTATTCCTGAGAGTTTATCTTATTTTTTATTTGTTTATTTAAATGAAGTCGACCAGTTGCCTGCCCTTCCTTCCATTATCCGTCACCGAGACAAACTGAACAAAGTTCTGAGGTCGACCTTGTAAAGATAAGGATTCAGGTCTGTCTGCTGTTTACCTTTGCTCCTGCGCGCACTGCCCTTCTCTCCACATTTATGTGTTTGTTTGTTTGTCTATCTAATCTTTTGGGTTTTTATTTCTAATGAGGTCGACCAGTTGTCTATTTATTATTTTTTTTTACTACGCATCAAGCTGCGCTGCTTGTCTTTGCTCCTGTGTGCAAGCGCACTCTCGCCTTTTCCACTTATTTTTATTTTTGATTTATTTTTTCAATTTAAAAAAAATACGCATCGTGCTGTGCTGTTTGTGTTTGCTTGAGTGCATTCGCGCGCTCTCGCTTTCTCCACTTTACAATTTTTCTGGTATTATTCATCTATTCCTGAGAGTTTATCTTATTTTTTATTTGTTTATTTAAATGAAGTCGACCAGTTGCCTGCCCTTCCTTCCATTATCCGTCACCGAGACAAACTGAACAAAGTTCTGAGGTCGACCTTGTAAAGATAAGGATTCAGGTCTGTCTGCTGTTTACATTTGCTCCTGCGCGCACTGCCCTTCTCTCCACATTTATGTTTTTGTTTCTTTTTCTATCTAATCTTTTGGGTTTTTATTTCTATTGCGTTCGACCGGTTGTCTATTTATTATTTTTTTTACTACGCATCAAGCTGCGCTGCTTGTCTTTGCTCCTGTGTGCTCGCGCTCACTCGCCTTTTCCACTTATTTTTATTTTTGATTTATTTTCTCAATTTTTAAAAAAAATACGCATCGTGCTGTGCTGTTTGTGTTTGCTTGAGTGCATTCGCGCGCTCTCGCTTTCTCCACTTTACAATTTTTTTGTTGTTATTTATCTATTCCTGAGAGTTTATCTTATTTTTTATTTGTTTTTTAAATGAAGTCGACCAGTTGCCTGCCCTTCCTTCCATTATCCGTCACCGAGACAAACTGAACAAAGTTCTGAGGTCGACCTTGTAAAGATAAGGATTCAGGTCTGTCTGCTGTTTACCTTTGCTCCTGCGCGCACTGCCCTTCTCTCCACAATTATGTGTTTGTTTGTTTGTCTATCTAATCTTTTGGGATTTTATTTCTAATGAGGTCGACCAGTTGTCTATTTATTATTTTTTTTTACTACGCATCAAGCTGCGCTGCTTGTCTTTGCTCCTGTGTGCTCGTGCACTCTCGCCTTTTCCTCTTATTTTTATTTTTGATTTATTTTTTCAATTTTAAAAAAAATACGCATCGTGCTGTGCTGTTTGTGTTTGCTTGAGTGCATTCGCGCGCTCTCGCTTTCTCCACTTTACAATTTTTTTGTTATTATTTATCTATTCCTGAGAGTTTATCTTATTTTTTATTTGTTTATTTAAATGAAGTCGACCAGTTGCCTGCCCTTCCTTCCATTATCCGTCACCGAGACAAACTGAACAAAGTTCTGAGGTCGACCTTGTAAAGATAAGGATTCAGGTCTGTCTGCTGTTTACCTTTGCTCCTGCGCGCACTGCCCTTCTCTCCACATTTATGTGTTTGTTTCTTTGTCTATCTAATCTTTTGGGTTTTTATTTCTAATGAGGTCGACCAGTTGTCTATTTATTATTTTTTTTACTACGCATCAAGCTGCGCTGCTTGTCTTTGCTCCTGTGTGCTCGCGCACTCTCGCCTTTTCCACTTATTTTTATTTTTGATTTATTTTTCAATTTTTAAAAAAAATACGCATCGTGCTGTGCTGTTTGTGTTTGCTTGAGTGCATTCGCGCGCTCTCGCTTTCTCCACTTTACAATTTTTTTGTTATTATTTATCTATTCCTGAGAGTTTATCTTATTTTTTATTTGTTTATTTAAATGAAGTCGACCAGTTGCCTGCCCTTCCTTCCATTATCCGTCACCGAGACAAACTGAACAAAGTTCTGAGGTCGACCTTGTAAAGATAAGGATTCAGGTCTGTCTGCTGTTTACCTTTGCTCCTGCGCGCACTGCCCTTCTCTCCACATTTATGTGTTTGTTTGTTTGTCTATCTAATCTTTTGGGTTTTTATTTCTAATGAGGTCGACCAGTTGTCTATTTATTATTTTTTTTACTACGCATCAAGCTGCGCTGCTTGTCTTTGCTCCTGTGTGCTCGCGCACTCTCGCCTTTTCCACTTATTTTTATTTTTGATTTATTTTTGATTTATTTTGTCAATTTAAAAAAATACGCATCGTGCTGTGCTGTTTGTGTTTGCTTGAGTGCATTCGCGCGCTCTCGCTTTCTCCACTTTACAATTTTTTTGTTATTATTTATCTATTCCTGAGAGTTTATCTTATTTTTTATTTGTTTATTTAAATGAAGTCGACCAGTTGCCTGCCCTTCCTTCCATTATCCGTCACCGAGACAAACTGAACAAAGTTCTGAGGTCGACCTTGTAAAGATAAGGATTCAGGTCTGTCTGCTGTTTACCTTTGCTCCTGCGCGCACTGCCCTTCTCTCCACATTTATGTGTTTGTTTGTTTGTCTATCTAATCTTTTGGGTTTTTATTTCTAATGAGGTCGACCAGTTGTCTATTTATTATTTTTTTACTACGCATCAAGCTGCGCTGCTTGTCTTTGCTCCTGTGTGCTCGCGCACTCTCGCCTTTTCCACTTATTTTTATTTTTGATTTATTTTTGATTTATTTTGTCAATTTAAAAAAAATACGCATCGTGCTGTGCTGTTTGTGTTTGCTTGAGTGCATTCGCGCGCTCTCGCTTTCTCCACTTTACAATTTTTTTGTTATTATTTATCTATTCCTGAGAGTTTATCTTATTTTTTATTTGTTTATTTAAATGAAGTCGACCAGTTGCCTGCCCTTCCTTCCATTATCCGTCACCGAGACAAACTGAACAAAGTTCTGAGGTCGACCTTGTAAAGATAAGGATTCAGGTCTGTCTGCTGTTTACCTTTGCTCCTGCGCGCACTGCCCTTCTCTCCACATTTATGTGTTTGTTTTTTTGTCTATCTAATCTTTTGGGTTTTTATTTCTAATGAGGTCGACCAGTTGTCTATTTATTATTTTTTTTACTACGCATCAAGCTGCGCTGCTTGTCTTTGCTCCTGTGTGCTCGCGCACTCTCGCCTTTTCCACTTATTTTTATTTTTGATTTATTTTTTCAATTTAAAAAAAATACGCATCGTGCTGTGCTGTTTGTGTTTGCTTGAGTGCATTCGCGCGCTCTCGCTTTCTCCACTTTACAATTTTTTTGTTATTATTTATCTATTCCTGAGAGTTTATCTTATTTTTTATTTGTTTATTTAAATGAAGTCGACCAGTTGCCTGCCCTTCCTTCCATTATCCGTCACCGAGACAAACTGAACAAAGTTCTGAGGTCGACCTTGTAAAGATAAGGATTCAGGTCTGTCTGCTGTTTACCTTTGCTCCTGCGCGCACTGCCCTTCTCTCCACATTTATGTGTTTGTTTGTTTGTCTATCTAATCTTTTGGGTTTTTATTTCTAATGAGGTCGACCAGTTGTCTATTTATTATTTTTTTTACTACGCATCAAGCTGCGCTGCTTGTCTTTGCTCCTGTGTGCAAGCGCACTCTCGCCTTTTCCACTTATTTTTATTTTTGATTTATTTTTGATTCATTTTGTCAATTTTAAAAAAAAATACGCATCGTGCTGTGCTGTTTGTGTTTGCTTGAGTGCATTCGCGCGCTCTCGCTTTCTCCACTTTACAATTTTTTGTTATTATTTATCTATTCCTGAGAGTTTATCTTATTTTTTATTTGTTTATTTAAATGAAGTCGACCAGTTGCCTGCCCTTCCTTCCATTATCCGTCACCGAGACAAACTGAACAAAGTTCTGAGGTCGACCTTGTAAAGATAAGGATTCAGGTCTGTCTGCTGTTTACATTTGCTCCTGCGCGCACTGCCCTTCTCTCCACATTTATGTGTTTGTTTCTTTGTCTATCTAATCTTTTGGGTTTTTATTTCTAATGAGGTCGACCAGTTGTCTATTTATTATTTTTTTTACTACGCATCAAGCTGCGCTGCTTGTCTTTGCTCCTGTGTGCTCGCGCACTCTCGCCTTTTCCACTTATTTTTATTTTTGATTTATTTTTCAATTTTTAAAAAAAATACGCATCGTGCTGTGCTGTTTGTGTTTGCTTGAGTGCATTCGCGCGCTCTCGCTTTCTCCACTTTACAATTTTTTTGTTATTATTTATCTATTCCTGAGAGTTTATCTTATTTTTTATTTGTTTATTTAAATGAAGTCGACCAGTTGCCTGCCCTTCCTTCCATTATCCGTCACCGAGACAAACTGAACAAAGTTCTGAGGTCGACCTTGTAAAGATAAGGATTCAGGTCTGTCTGCTGTTTACCTTTGCTCCTGCGCGCACTGCCCTTCTCTCCACATTTATGTGTTTGTTTGTTTGTCTATCTAATCTTTTGGGATTTTATTTCTAATGAGGTCGACCAGTTGTCTATTTATTATTTTTTTTACTACGCATCAAGCTGCGCTGCTTGTCTTTGCTCCTGTGTGCTCGTGCACTCTCGCCTTTTCCACTTATTTTTATTTTTGATTTATTTTTGATCAATTTTAAAAAAAATACGCATCGTGCTGTGCTGTTTGTGTTTGCTTGAGTGCATTCGCGCGCTCTCGCTTTCTCCACTTTACAATTTTTTTGTTATTATTTATCTATTCCTGAGAGTTTATCTTATTTTTTATTTGTTTATTTAAATGAAGTCGACCAGTTGCCTGCCCTTCCTTCCATTATCCGTCACCGAGACAAACTGAACAAAGTTCTGAGGTCGACCTTGTAAAGATAAGGATTCAGGTCTGTCTGCTGTTTACCTTTGCTCCTGCGCGCACTGCCCTTCTCTCCACATTTATGTGTTTGTTTCTTTGTCTATCTAATCTTTTGGGTTTTTATTTCTAATGAGGTCGACCAGTTGTCTATTTATTATTTTTTTTACTACGCATCAAGCTGCGCTGCTTGTCTTTGCTCCTGTGTGCTCGCGCACTCTCGCCTTTTCCACTTATTTTTATTTTTGATTTATTTTTTCAATTTTAAAAAAAAATACGCATCGTGCTGTGCTGTTTGTGTTTGCTTGAGTGCATTCGCGCGCTCTCGCTTTCTCCACTTTACAATTTTTTTGTTATTATTTATCTATTCCTGAGAGTTTATCTTATTTTTTATTTGTTTATTTAAATGAAGTCGACCAGTTGCCTGCCCTTCCTTCCATTATCCGTCACCGAGACAAACTGAACAAAGTTCTGAGGTCGACCTTGTAAAGATAAGGATTCAGGTCTGTCTGCTGTTTACCTTTGCTCCTGCGCGCACTGCCCTTCTCTCCACATTTATGTGTTTGTTTGTTTGTCTATCTAATCTTTTGGGTTTTTATTTCTAATGAGGTCGACCAGTTGTCTATTTATTATTTTTTTTACTACGCATCAAGCTGCGCTGCTTGTCTTTGCTCCTGTGTGCAAGCGCACTCTCGCCTTTTCCACTTATTTTTATTTTTGATTTATTTTGTCAATTTTAAAAAAATACGCATCGTGCTGTGCTGTTTGTGTTTGCTTGAGTGCATTCGCGCGCTCTCGCTTTCTCCACTTTACAATTTTTTTGTTATTATTTATCTATTCCTGAGAGTTTATCTTATTTTTTATTTGTTTATTTAAATGAAGTCGACCAGTTGCCTGCCCTTCCTTCCATTATCCGTCACCGAGAAAACTGAACAAAGTTCTGAGGTCGACCTTGTAAAGATAAGGATTCAGGTCTGTCTGCTGTTTACCTTTGCTCCTGCGCGCACTGCCCTTCTCTCCACATTTATGTGTTTGTTTGTTTGTCTATCTAATCTTTTGGGTTTTTATTTCTAATGAGGTCGACCAGTTGTCTATTTATTATTTTTTTTACTACGCATCAAGCTGCGCTGCTTGTCTTTGCTCCTGTGTGCTCGCGCACTCTCGCCTTTTCCACTTATTTTTATTTTTGATTTATTTTTCAATTTTTAAAAAAAATACGCATCGTGCTGTGCTGTTTGTGTTTGCTTGAGTGCATTCGCGCGCTCTCGCTTTCTCCACTTTACAATTTTTTTGTTTTATTTATCTATTCCTGAGAGTTTATCTTATTTTTTATTTGTTTATTTAAATGAAGTCGACCAGTTGCCTGCCCTTCCTTCCATTATCCGTCACCGAGACAAACTGAACAAAGTTCTGAGGTCGACCTTGTAAAGATAAGGATTCAGGTCTGTCTGCTGTTTACCTTTGCTCCTGCGCGCACTGCCCTTCTCTCCACATTTATGTGTTTGTTTGTTTGTCTATCTAATCTTTTGGGTTTTTATTTCTAATGAGGTCGACCAGTTGTCTATTTATTATTTTTTTTACTACGCATCAAGCTGCGCTGCTTGTCTTTGCTCCTGTGTGCTCGCGCACTCTCGCCTTTTCCACTTATTTTTATTTTTGATTTATTTTTGATTTATTTTGTCAATTTTAAAAAAAATACGCATCGTGCTGTGCTGTTTGTGTTTGCTTGAGTGCATTCGCGCGCTCTCGCTTTCTCCACTTTACAATTTTTTTGTTATTATTTATCTATTCCTGAGAGTTTATCTTATTTTTTATTTGTTTATTAAATGAAGTCGACCAGTTGCCTGCCCTTCCTTCCATTATCCGTCACCGAGACAAACTGAACAAAGTTCTGAGGTCGACCTTGTAAAGATAAGGATTCAGGTCTGTCTGCTGTTTACCTTTGCTCCTGCGCGCACTGCCCTTCTCTCCACATTTATGTGTTTGTTTGTTTGTCTATCTAATCTTTTGGGTTTTTATTTCTAATGAGGTCGACCAGTTGTCTATTTATTATTTTTTTTACTACGCATCAAGCTGCGCTGCTTGTCTTTGCTCCTGTGTGCTCGCGCACTCTCGCCTTTTCCACTTATTTTTATTTTTGATTTATTTTTGATTCATTTTGTCAATTTTAAAAAAAATACGCATCGTGCTGTGCTGTTTGTGTTTGCTTGAGTGCATTCGCGCGCTCTCGCTTTCTCCACTTTACAATTTTTTTGTTATTATTTATCTATTCCTGAGAGTTTATCTTATTTTTTATTTGTTTATTTAAATGAAGTCGACCAGTTGCCTGCCCTTCCTTCCATTATCCGTCACCGAGACAAACTGAACAAAGTTCTGAGGTCGACCTTGTAAAGATAAGGATTCAGGTCTGTCTGCTGTTTACCTTTGCTCCTGCGCGCACTGCCCTTCTCTCCACATTTATGTGTTTGTTTCTTTGTCTATCTAATCTTTTGGGTTTTTATTTCTAATGAGGTCGACCAGTTGTCTATTTATTATTTTTTTTACTACGCATCAAGCTGCGCTGCTTGTCTTTGCTCCTGTGTGCTCGCGCACTCTCGCCTTTTCCACTTATTTTTATTTTTGATTTATTTTTTCAATTTTAAAAAAAAATACGCATCGTGCTGTGCTGTTTGTGTTTGCTTGAGTGCATTCGCGCGCTCTCGCTTTCTCCACTTTACAATTTTTTTGTTATTATTTATCTATTCCTGAGAGTTTATCTTATTTTTTATTTGTTTATTTAAATGAAGTCGACCAGTTGCCTGCCCTTCCTTCCATTATCCGTCACCGAGACAAACTGAACAAAGTTCTGAGGTCGACCTTGTAAAGATAAGGATTCAGGTCTGTCTGCTGTTTACCTTTGCTCCTGCGCGCACTGCCCTTCTCTCCACATTTATGTGTTTGTTTGTTTGTCTATCTAATCTTTTGGTTTTTATTTCTAATGAGGTCGACCAGTTGTCTATTTATTATTTTTTTTACTACGCATCAAGCTGCGCTGCTTGTCTTTGCTCCTGTGTGCTCGCGCACTCTCGCCTTTTCCACTTATTTTTATTTTTGATTTATTTTGTCAATTTTAAAAAAAATACGCATCGTGCTGTGCTGTTTGTGTTTGCTTGAGTGCATTCGCGCGCTCTCGCTTTCTCCACTTTACAATTTTTTTGTTATTATTTATCTATTCCTGAGAGTTTATCTTATTTTTTATTTGTTTATTTAAATGAAGTCGACCAGTTGCCTGCCCTTCCTTCCATTATCCGTCACCGAGACAAACTGAACAAAGTTCTGAGGTCGACCTTGTAAAGATAAGGATTCAGGTCTGTCTGCTGTTTACCTTTGCTCCTGCGCGCACTGCCCTTCTCTCCACATTTATGTGTTTGTTTGTTTGTCTATCTAATCTTTTGGGTTTTTATTTCTAATGAGGTCGACCAGTTGTCTATTTATTATTTTTTTTACTACGCATCAAGCTGCGCTGCTTGTCTTTGCTCCTGTGTGCTCGCGCACTCTCGCCTTTTCCACTTATTTTTATTTTTGATTTATTTTTTATTTATTTTGTCAATTAAAAAAAAATACGCATCGTGCTGTGCTGTTTGTGTTTGCTTGAGTGCATTCGCGCGCTCTCGCTTTCTCCACTTTACAATTTTTTGTTATTATTTATCTATTCCTGAGAGTTTATCTTATTTTTTATTTGTTTATTTAAATGAAGTCGACCAGTTGCCTGCCCTTCCTTCCATTATCCGTCACCGAGACAAACTGAACAAAGTTCTGAGGTCGACCTTGTAAAGATAAGGATTCAGGTCTGTCTGCTGTTTAACTTTGCTCCTGCGCGCACTGCCCTTCTCTCCACATTTATGTGTTTGTTTCTTTGTCTATCTAATCTTTTGGGTTTTTATTTCTAATGAGGTCGACCAGTTGTCTATTTATTATTTTTTTTACTACGCATCAAGCTGCGCTGCTTGTCTTTGCTCCTGTGTGCTCGCGCACTCTCGCCTTTTCCACTTATTTTTATTTTTGATTTATTTTTTCAATTTTTAAAAAAATACGCATCGTGCTGTGCTGTTTGTGTTTGCTTGAGTGCATTCGCGCGCTCTCGCTTTCTCCACTTTACAATTTTTTTGTTATTATTTATCTATTCCTGAGAGTTTATCTTATTTTTTATTTGTTTATTTAAATGAAGTCGACCAGTTGCCTGCCCTTCCTTCCATTATCCGTCACCGAGACAAACTGAACAAAGTTCTGAGGTCGACCTTGTAAAGATAAGGATTCAGGTCTGTCTGCTGTTTACCTTTGCTCCTGCGCGCACTGCCCTTCTCTCCACATTTATGTGTTTGTTTGTTTGTCTATCTAATCTTTTGGGTTTTTATTTCTAATGAGGTCGACCAGTTGTCTATTTATTATTTTTTTTACTACGCATCAAGCTGCGCTGCTTGTCTTTGCTCCTGTGTGCTCGCGCACTCTCGCCTTTTCCACTTATTTTTATTTTTGATTTATTTTTTCAATTTTAAAAAAAATACGCATCGTGCTGTGCTGTTTGTGTTTGCTTGAGTGCATTCGCGCGCTCTCGCTTTCTCCACTTTACAATTTTTTTGTTATTATTTATCTATTCCTGAGAGTTTATCTTATTTTTTATTTGTTTATTTAAATGAAGTCGACCAGTTGCCTGCCCTTCCTTCCATTATCCGTCACCGAGACAAACTGAACAAAGTTCTGAGGTCGACCTTGTAAAGATAAGGATTCAGGTCTGTCTGCTGTTTACCTTTGCTCCTGCGCGCACTGCCCTTCTCTCCACATTTATGTGTTTGTTTGTTTGTCTATCTAATCTTTTGGGTTTTTATTTCTAATGAGGTCGACCAGTTGTCTATTTATTATTTTTTTTACTACGCATCAAGCTGCGCTGCTTGTCTTTGCTCCTGTGTGCTCGCGCACTCTCGCCTTTTCCACTTATTTTTATTTTTGATTTATTTTTGATTTATTTTGTCAATTAAAAAAAAATACGCATCGTGCTGTGCTGTTTGTGTTTGCTTGAGTGCATTCGCGCGCTCTCGCTTTCTCCACTTTACAATTTTTTTGTTATTATTTATCTATTCCTGAGAGTTTATCTTATTTTTTATTTGTTTATTTAAATGAAGTCGACCAGTTGCCTGCCCTTCCTTCCATTATCCGTCACCGAGACAAACTGAACAAAGTTCTGAGGTCGACCTTGTAAAGATAAGGATTCAGGTCTGTCTGCTGTTTACCTTTGCTCCTGCGCGCACTGCCCTTCTCTCCACATTTATGTGTTTGTTTGTTTGTCTATCTAATCTTTTGGGTTTTTATTTCTAATGAGGTCGACCAGTTGTCTATTTATTATTTTTTTTACTACGCATCAAGCTGCGCTGCTTGTCTTTGCTCCTGTGTGCTCGCGCACTCTCGCCTTTTCCACTTATTTTTATTTTTGATTTATTTTTGATTTATTTTGTCAATTTAAAAAAATACGCATCGTGCTGTGCTGTTTGTGTTTGCTTGAGTGCATTCGCGCGCTCTCGCTTTCTCCACTTTACAATTTTTTTGTTATTATTTATCTATTCCTGAGAGTTTATCTTATTTTTTATTTGTTTATTTAAATGAAGTCGACCAGTTGCCTGCCCTTCCTTCCATTATCCGTCACCGAGAAAACTGAACAAAGTTCTGAGGTCGACCTTGTAAAGATAAGGATTCAGGTCTGTCTGCTGTTTACCTTTGCTCCTGCGCGCACTGCCCTTCTCTCCACATTTATGTGTTTGTTTGTTTGTCTATCTAATCTTTTGGGTTTTTATTTCTAATGAGGTCGACCAGTTGTCTATTTATTATTTTTTTTACTACGCATCAAGCTGCGCTGCTTGTCTTTGCTCCTGTGTGCTCGCGCACTCTCGCCTTTTCCACTTATTTTTATTTTTGATTTATTTTTTCAATTTAAAAAAAATACGCATCGTGCTGTGCTGTTTGTGTTTGCTTGAGTGCATTCGCGCGCTCTCGCTTTCTCCACTTTACAATTTTTTTGGTATTATTCATCTATTCCTGAGAGTTTATCTTATTTTTTATTTGTTTATTTAAATGAAGTCGACCAGTTGCCTGCCCTTCCTTCCATTATCCGTCACCGAGACAAACTGAACAAAGTTCTGAGGTCGACCTTGTAAAGATAAGGATTCAGGTCTGTCTGCTGTTTACATTTGCTCCTGCGCGCACTGCCCTTCTCTCCACATTTATGTGTTTGTTTCTTTTGTCTATCTAATCTTTTGGGTTTTTATTTCTATTGAGGTCGACCAGTTGTCTATTTATTATTTTTTTTACTACGCATCAAGCTGCGCTGCTTGTCTTTGCTCCTGTGTGCTCGCGCTCACTCGCCTTTTCCACTTATTTTTATTTTTGATTTATTTTTCAATTTTTAAAAAAAATACGCATCGTGCTGTGCTGTTTGTGTTTGCTTGAGTGCATTCGCGCGCTCTCGCTTTCTCCACTTTACAATTTTTTTGTTGTTATTTATCTATTCCTGAGAGTTTATCTTATTTTTTATTTGTTTTTTTAAATGAAGTCGACCAGTTGCCTGCCCTTCCTTCCATTATCCGTCACCGAGACAAACTGAACAAAGTTCTGAG
>NW_025957792.1:0-47485 GCF_023159225.1 Perognathus longimembris pacificus
CTAATGAGGTCGACCAGTTGTCTATTTATTATTTTTTTTTACTACGCATCAAGCTGCGCTGCTTGTCTTTGCTCCTGTGTGCTCGCGCAATCTCGCCTTTCCCACTTATTTTTATTTTTGATTTATTTTTTATTTATTTTGTCAATTTTTAAAAAAAATACGCATCGTGCTGTGCTGTTTGTGTTTGCTTGAGTGCATTCGCGCGCTCTCGCTTTCTCCACTTTACAATTTTTTTGTTATTATTTATCTATTCCTGAGTGTTTATCTTATTTTTTATTTGTTTATTTAAATGAAGTCGACCAGTTGCCTGCCCTTCCTTCCATTATCCGTCACCGAGACAAACTGAACAAAGTTCTGAGGTCGACCTTGTAAAGATAAGGATTCAGGTCTGTCTGCTGTTTACCTTTGCTCCTGCGCGCACTGCCCTTCTTTCCACATTTATGTGTTTGTTTGTTTGTCTATCTTATCTTTTGGGTTTTTATTTCTAATGAGGTCGACCAGTTGTCTATTTATTATTTTTTTTTACTACGCATCAAGCTGCGCTGCTTGTCTTTGCTCCTGTGTGCTCGCGCACTCTCGCCTTTCCCACTTATTTTTATTTTTGATTTATTTTTTATTTATTTTGTCAATTTTTAAAAAAATACGCATCGTGCTGTGCTGTTTGTGTTTGCTTGAGTGCATTCGCGCGCTCTCGCTTTCTCCACTTTACAATTTTTTTGTTATTATTTATCTATTCCTGAGTGTTTATCTTATTTTTTATTTGTTTATTTAAATGAAGTCGACCAGTTGCCTGCCCTCCCTTCCATTATCCGTCACCGAGACAAACTGAACAAAGTTCTGAGGTCGACCTTGTAAAGATAAGGATTCAGGTCTGTCTGCTGTTTAGCTTTGCTCCTGCGCGCACTGCCCTTCTCTCCACATTTATGTGTTTGCTTGTTTGTCTATCTAATCTTTTGGGTTTTTATTTCTAATGAGGTCGACCAGTTGTCTATTTATTATTTTTTTTACTACGCATCAAGCTGCGCTGCTTGTGTTTGCTCCTGTGTGCTCGCGCACTCTCGCCTTTTCCACTTATTTTTATTTTTGATTTATTTTGTCAATTTAAAAAAAATACGCATCGTGCTGTGCTGTTTGTGTTTGCTTGAGTGCATTGGCTCGCTCTCTCTTTCTCCACTTTACAATTTTTTTGTTATTATTTAACTATTCCTGAGAGTTTATCTTATTTTTTATTTGTTTATTTAAATGAAGTCGACCAGTTGCCTGCCCTTCCTTCCATTATCCGTCACCGAGACAAAATGAACAAAGTTCTGAGGTCGACCTTGTAAAGATAAGGATTCAGGTCTGTCTGCTGTTTACCTTTGCTCCTGCGCACACTGCCCTTCTCTCCACAATTATGTGTTTGTTTGTTTGTCTATCTAATCTTTTGGGTTTTTATTTCTAATGAGGTCGACCAGTTGTCTATTTATTATTTTTTTTACTACGCATCAAGCTGCGCTGCTTGTCTTTGCTCCTGTGTGCTCGCGCACTCTCGCCTTTTCCACTTATTTTTATTTTGATTTATTTTTTTCAATTTAAAAAAAATACGCATCGTGCTGTGCTGTTTGTGTTTGCTTGAGTGCATTCGCGCGCTCTCGCTTTCTCCACTTTACAATTTTTTTGTTATTATTTATCTATTCCTGAGAGTTTATCTTATTTTTTATTTGTTTATTTAAATGAAGTCGACCAGTTGCCTGCCCTTCCTTGCATTATCCGTCACCGAGACAAACTGAACAAAGTTCTGAGGTCGACCTTTTAAAGATAAGCATTCAGGTCTGTCTGCTGTTTACCTTTGCTCCTGCGCGCACTGCCCTTCTCTCCACATTTATGTGTTTGTTTGTTTGTCTATCTAATCTTTTGGGTTTTTATTTATAATGAGGTCGACCAGTTGTCTATTTATTATTTTTTTTTACTACGCATCAAGCTGCGCTGCTTGTCTTTGCTCCTGTGTGCTCGCGCACTCTCGCCTTTTCCACTTATTTTTATTTTTGATTTATTTTTTCAATTTTAAAAAAAATACGCATCGTGCTGTGCTGTTTGTGTTTGCTTGAGTGCATTCGCGCGCTCTCGCTTTCTCCACTTTACAATTTTTTTTGTTATTATACATCTATTCCTGAGAATTTATCTTATTTTTTATTTGTTTATTTAAATGAAGTCGACCAGTTGCCTGCCCTTCCTTCCATTATCCTTCACCGAGACAAACTGAACAAAGTTCTGAGGTCGACCTTGTAAAGATAAGGATTCAGGTCTGTCTGCTGTTTACCTTTGCTCCTGCGCACACTGCCCTTCTCTCCACAATTATGTGTTTGTTTGTTTGTCTATCTAATCTTTTGGGTTTTTATTTCTAATGAGGTCGACCAGTTGTCTATTTATTATTTTTTTTACTACGCATCAAGCTGCGCTGCTTGTCTTTGCTCCTGTGTGCTCGCGCACTCTCGCCTTTTCCACTTATTTTTATTTTTGATTTATTTTTTCAATTAAAAAAAAAATACGCATCGTGCTGTGCTGTTTGTGTTTGCTTGAGTGCATTCGCGCGCTCTCGCTTTCTCCACTTTACAATTTTTTGGTTATTATTTATCTATTCCTGAGAGTTTATCTTATTTTTATTTGTTTATTTAAATGAAGTCGACCAGTTGCCTGCCCTTCCTTCCATTATCCGTCACCGAGACCAACTGAACAAAGTTCTGAGTTCGACCTTGTAAAGATAAGGATTCAGGTCTGTCTGCTGTTTACCTTTGCTCCTGCGCGCACTGCCCTTCTCTCCACATTTATGTGTTTGTTTGTTTGTCTATCTAATCTTTTGGGTTTTTTTTTCTAATGAGGTCGACCAGTTGTCTATTTATTATTTTTTTTACTACCCATCAAGCTGCGCTGCTTGTCTTTGCTCCTGTGTGCTCCCGCACTCTCGCCTTTTCCACTTATTTTTATTTTTGATTTATTTTGTCAATTTAAAAAAAAAATACGCATCGTGCGGTGCTGTTTGTGTTTGCTTGAGTGTATTCGCGCGCTCTCGCTTTCTCCACTTTACAATTTTTTTGTTATTATTTATCTAGTCCTGAGAGTTTATCTTATTTTTTATTTGTATATTTAAATGAAGTCGACCAGTTGCTTGCCCTTCCTTCCATTATCCGTCACCGAGACAAACTGAACAGAGTTCTGAGGTCGACCTTGTAAAGATAAGGATTCGGGTCTGTCTGCAGTTTACCTTTGCTCCTGCGCGCACTGCCCTTCTTTCCACATTTATGTGTTTGTTTGTTTGTCTATCTTATCTTTTGGGTTTTTATTTCTAATGAGGTCGACCAGTTGTCTATTTATTATTTTTTTTACTACGCATCAAGCTGCGCTGCTTGTGTTTGCTCCTGTGTGCAAGCGCACTCTCGCCTTTTCCACTTATTTTTATTTTTGATTTATTTTGTCAATTTAAAAAAAATACGCATCGTGCTGTGCTGTTTGTGTTTGCTTGAGTGCATTGGCGCGCTCTCTCTTTCTCCACTTTACAATTTTTTTGTTATTATTTAACTATTCCTGAGAGTTTATCTTATTTTTTATTTGTTTATTTAAATGAAGTCGACCAGTTGCCTGCCCTTCCTTCCATTATCCGTCACCGAGACAAACTGAACAAAGTTCTGAGGTCGACCTTGTAAAGGTAAGGATTCAGGTCTGTCTGCTGTTTACCTTTGCTCCTGCGCACACTGCCCTTCTCTCCACAATTATGTGTTTGTTTGTTTGTCTATCTAATCTTTTGGGTTTTTATTTCTAATGAGGTCGACCAGTTGTCTATTTATTATTTTTTTTACTACGCATCAAGCTGCGCTGCTTGTCTTTGCTCCTGTGTGCTCGCGCACTGTCGCCTTTTCCACTTATTTTTATTTTTGATTTATTTTGTCAATTTTAAAAAAAAATACGCATCGTGCTGTGCTGTTTGTGTTTGCTTGAGTGCATTCGCGCGCTCTCGCTTTCTCCACTTTACAATTTTTTTGGTTATTATTTATCTATTCCTGAGAGTTTATCTTATTTTTATTTGTTTATTTAAATGAAGTAGACCAGTTGCCTGCCCTTCCTTCCATTATCCGTCACCGAGACCAACTGAACAAAGTTCTGAGGTCGACCTTGTAAAGATAAGGATTCAGGTCTGTCTGCTGTTTACCTTTGCTCCTGCGCGCACTGCCCTTCTCTCCACATTTATGTGTTTGTTTGTTTGTCTATCTAATCTTTTGGGTTTTTATTTCTAATGAGGTCGACCAGTTGTCCATTTATTATTTTTTTTACTACCCATCAAGCTGCGCTGCTTGTCTTTGCTCCTGTGTGCTCGCGCACTCTCGCCTTTTCCACTTATTTTTATTTTTGATTTATTTTGTCAATTTAAAAAAAAAATACGCATCGTGCTGTGCTGTTTGTGTTTGCTTGAGTGTATTCGCGCGCTCTCGCTTTCTCCACTTTACAATTTTTTTGTTATTATTTATCTATTCCTGAGAGTTTATCTTATTTTTTATTTGTATATTTAAATGAAGTCGACCAGTTGCTTGCCCTTCCTTCCATTATCCGTCACCGAGACAAACTGAACAAAGTTCTGAGTTCGACCTTGTAAAGATAAGGATTCAGGTCTGTCTGCTGTTTACCTTTGCTCCTGCCCGCACTGCCCTTCTCTCCACATTTATGTGTTTGTTTGTTTGTCTATCTAATCTTTTGGGTTTTTATTTCTAATGAGGTCGACCAGTTGTCTATTTATTATTTTTTTTTCTACGCATCAAGCTGCGCTGCTTGTCTTTGCTCCTGTGTGCTCGCGCACTCTCGCCTTTTCCACTTATTTTTATTTTTGATTTATTTTTGATTTATTTTGTCAATTTAAAAAAAAAACGCATCGTGCTGTGCTGTTTGTGTTTGCTTGAGTGCATTCGCGCGCTCTCGCTTTCTACAGTTTACAATGTTTTTGTTATTATTTATCTATTCCTGAGAGTTTATCTTATTTTTTATTTGTTTATTTAAATGAAGTCGACCAGTTGCCTGCCCTTCCTTCCATTATCCGTCACCGAGACAAACTGAACAAAGTTCTGAGGTCCACCTTGTAAAGATAAGGATTCAGGTCTGTCTGCTGTTTACCTTTGCTCCTGCGCGCACTGCCCTTCTCTCCACATTTATGTGTTTGTTTGTCTATCTAATCTTTTGGGTTTTTATTTCTAATGAGGTCGACCAGTTTTCTATTTATTATTTTTTTTACTACGCATCAAGCTGCGCTGCTTGTCTTTGCTGCTGTGTGCTCGCGCACTCTCGCCTTTTCCACTTATTTTTATTTTTGATTTATTTTTGATTTATTTTGTCAATTAAAAAAAAAATACGCATCGTGCTGTGCTGTTTGTGTTTGCTTGAGTGCATTCGCGCGCTCTCGCTTTCTCCACTTTACAATTTTTTTGTTATTATTTATCTATTCCTGAGAGTTTATCTTATTTTTTATTTGTTTATTTAAATGAAGTCGACCAGTTGCCTGCCCTTCCTTCCATTATCCGTCACCGAGACAAACTGAACAAAGTTCTGAGGTCGACCTTGTAAAGATAAGGATTCAGGTCTGTCTGCTGTTTACATTTGCTCCTGCCCGCACTGCCCTTCTCTCCACATTTATGTGTTTGTTTGTTTGTCTATCTAATCTTTTGGGTTTTTATTTCTAATGAGGTCGACCAGTTGTCTATTTATTATTTTTTTTACTACGCATCAAGCTGCGTTGCTTGTCTTTGCTCCTGTGTGCTCGCGCACTCTCGCCTTTTCCACTTATTTTTATTTTTGATTTATTTTTGATTTATTTTGTCAATTTTAAAAAAAATACGCATCGTGCTGTGCTGTTTGTGTTTGCTTGAGTGCATTCGCGCGCTCTCGCTTTCTCCACTTTACAATTTTTTTTGTTATTATTTATCTATTCCTGAGAGTTTATCTTATTTGTTATTTGTTTATTTAAATGAAGTCGACCACTTGCCTGCCCTTCCTTCCATTATCCGTCACCGAGACAAACTGAACAAAGTTCTGAGGTCGACCTTGTAAAGATAAGGATTCAGGTCTGTCTGCTGTTTACCTTTGCTCCTGCGCTCACTGCCCTTCTCTCCACATTTAAGTGTTTGTTTGTTTGTCTATCTAATCTTTTGGGTTTTTATTTCTAATGAGGTCGACCAGTTGTCTATATATTATTTTTTTTACTACGCATCAAGCTGCGCTGCTTGTCTTTGCTCCTGTGTGCTCGCGCACTCTCGCCTTTTCCACTTATTTTTATTTTTGATTTATTTTTGATTTATTTTGTCAATTTAAATAAAAATACGCATCGTGCTGTGCTGTTTGTGTTTGCTTGAGTCCATTCGCGCGCTCTCGCTTTCTCCACTTTACAATTTTTTTGTTATTATTTATCTATTCCTGAGAGTTTATCTTATTTTTTATTTGTTTATTTAAATGAAGTCGACCAGTTGCCTGCCCTTCCTTCCATTATCCGTCACCGAGACAAACTGAACAAAGTTCTGAGGTCGACCTTGTAAAGATAAGGATTCTGGTCTGTCTGCTGTTTACCTTTGCTCCTGCGCGCACTGCCCTTCTCTCCACATTTATTTGTTTGTTTGTTTGTCTATCTAATCTTTTGGGTTTTTATTTCTAATGAGGTCGACCAGTTGTCTATTTCTTATTTTTTTTACTACGCATCAAGCTGCGCTGCTTGTCTTTGCTCCTGTGTGCTCGCGCACTCTCGCCTTTTCCACTTATTTTTATTTTTGATTTATTTTGTCAATTTAAAAAAAAATACGCATCGTGCTGTGCTGTTTGTGTTTGCTTGAGTGCATTCGCCCGCTCTCGCTTTCTCCACTTTACAATTTTTTTCTTATTATTTATCTATTCCTGAGAGTTTATCTTATTTTTTATTTGTTTATTTAAATGAAGTCGACCAGTTTCCTGCCCTTCCTTCCATTATCCGTCACCGAGACAAACTGAACAAAGTTCTGAGGTCGACCTTCTAAAGATAAGGATTCCGGTCTGTCTGCTGTTTACCTTTGCTCCTGCGCACACTGCCCTTCTCTCCACATTTATGTGTTTGTTTGTTTGTCTATCTAATCTTTTGGGTTTTTATTTCTAATGAGGTCGACCAGTTGTCTATTTATTATTTTTTTTTACTACGCATCAAGCTGCGCTGCTTGTCTTTGCTCCTGTGTGCTCGCGCACTCTCGCCTTTTCCACTTATTTTTATTTTTGATTTATTTTTGATTTATTTTGTCAATTTAAAAAAAATATGCATCGTGCTGTGCTGTTTGTGTTTGCTTGAGTGCATTCGCGCGCTCTCGCTTTCTCCACTTTACAATTTTTTTGTTATTATTTATCTATTCCTGAGAGTTTATCTTATTTTTTATTTGTTTATTTAAATGAAGTCGACCAGTTGCCTGCCCTTCCTTCCATTATCCGTCACCGAGACAACCTGAACAAAGTTCTGAGGTCGACCTTGTAAAGATAAGGATTCAGGTCTGTCTGCTGTTTTCCTTTGCTCCTGCGCGCACTGCCCTTCTCTCCACATTTATGTGTTTGTTGGTTTGTCTATCTAATCTTTTGGGTTTTTATTTCTAATGAGGTCGACCAGTTGTCTATTTATTATTTTTTTTTACTACGCGTCAAGCTGCGCTGCTTGTCTTTGCTCCTGTGTGCTCGCGCACTCTCGCCTTTTCCACTTATTTTTATTTTTGATTTATTTTTGATTTATTTTGTCAATTTAAAAAAAAATACGCATCGTGCTGTGCTGTTTGTGTTTGCTTGAGTGCATTCGCGCGCTCTCGCTTTCTCCACTTTACAATTTTTTTGTTATTATTTATCTATTCCTGAGAGTTTATCTTATTTTTTATTTGTTTATTTAAATGAAGTCGACCAGTTGCCTGCCCTTCCTTCCATTATCCGTCACCGAGACAAACTGAACAAAGTTCTGAGGTCGACCTTGTAAAGATAAGGATTCAGGTCTGTCTGCTGTTTACCTTTGCTCCTGCGCGCACTGCCCTTCTCTCCACATTTATGTGTTTGTTTGTTTGTCTATCTAATCTTTTGGGTTTTTTTTCTAATGAGGTCGACCAGTTGTCTATTTATTATTTTCTTTACTACGCATCAAGCTTCGCTGCTTGTCTTTGCTCCTGTGTGCTCGCGCACACTCGCCTTTTCCACTTATTTTTATTTTTGATTTATTTTTGATTTATTTTGTCAATTTAAAAAAAAATACGCATCGTGCTGTGCTGTTTGTGTTTGCTTGAGTGCATTCGCGCGCTCTCGCTTTCTCCACTTTACAATTTTTTTGTTATTATTTATATATTCCTGAGAGTTTATCTTATTTTTTATTTGTTTATTTAAATGAAGTCGACCAGTTGCCTGCCCTTCCTTCCATTATCCGTCACCGAGACAAACTGAACAAAGTTCTGAGGTCGACCTTGTAAAGATAAGGATTCAGGTCTGTCTGCTGTTTACCTTTGCTCCTGCGCTCACTGCCCTTCTCTCCACATTTATGTGTTTGTTTGTTTGTCTATCTAATCTTTTGGGTTTTTATTTCTAATGAGGTCGACCAGTTGTCTATTTATTATTTTTTTTACTACGCATCAAGCTGCGCTGCTTCTCTTTGCTCCTGTGTGCTCGCGCACTCTCGCCTTTTCCACTTATTTTTATTTTTGATTTATTTTGTCAATTTAAAAAAAAATACGCATCGTGCTGTGCTGTTTGTGTTTGCTTGAGTGCATTCGCGCGCTCTCGCTTTCTCCACTTTACAATTTTTTTGTTATTATTTATCTATTCCTGAGAGTTTATCTTATTTTTTATTTGTTTATTTAAATGAAGTCGACCAGTTGCCTGCCCTTCCTTCCATTATCCGTCACCGAGACAAACTGAACAAAGTTCTGAGGTCGACCTTGTAAAGATAAGGATTCAGGTCTGTCTGCTGTTTACCTTTGCTCCTGCGCGCACTGCCCTTCTCTCCACATTATGTGTTTGTTTGTTTGTCTATCTATTCTTTTGGGTTTTTATTTCTAATGAGGTCGACCAGTTGTCTATTTATTATTTTTTTTACTACGCATCAAGCTGCGCTGCTTGTCTTTGCTCCTGTGTGCTCGCGCACTCTCGCCTATTCCAGTAATTTTTATTTTTGATTTATTTTTGATTTATTTTGTCAATTTAAAAAAAAATACGCATCGTGCTGTGCTGTTTGTGTTTGCTTGAGTGCTTTCGCGCGCTCTCGCTTTCTCCACTTTACAATTTTTTGTTATTATTTATCTATTCCTGAGAGTTTATCTTATTTTTTATTTGTTTATTTAAATGAAGTCAACCACTTGCCTGCCCTTCCTTCCATTATCCGTCACCGAGAGAAACTGAACAAAGTTCTGAGGTCGACCTTGTAAAGATAAGGATTCAGGTCTGTGTGCTGTTTACCTTTGCTCCTGCGCGCACTGCCCTTCTCTCCACATTTATGTGTTTGTTTGTTTGTCTATCTAATCTTTTGGGTTTTTATTTCTAATGAGGTCGACCAGTTGTCTATTTATTATTTTTTTTTACTACGCATCAAGCTGCGCTGCTTGTCTTTGCTCCTGTGTGCAAGCGCACTCTCGCCTTTTCCACTTATTTTTATTTTTGATTTATTTTGTCAATTTAAAAAAAAATACGCATCGTGCTGTGCTGTTTGTGTTTGCTTGAGTGCATTCGCGCGCTCTCGCTTTCTCCACTTTACAATTTTTTTGTTATTATTTATCTATTCCTGAGAGTTTAACTTATTTTTTATTTGTTTATTTAAATGAAGTCGACCAGTTGCCTGCCCTTCCTTCCATTATCCGTCACCGAGACAAACTGAACAAAGTTCTGAGGTCGACCTTGTAAAGATAAGGATTCAGGTCTGTCTGCTGTTTACCTTTGCTCCTGCCCGCACTGCCCTTCTCTCCACATTGATGTGTTTGTTTGTTTGTCTATCTAATCTTTTGGGTTTTTATTTCTAATGAGGTCGACCAGTTGTCTATTTATTATTTTTTTTACTACGCATCAAGCTGCACTGGTTGTCTTTGCTCCTGTGTGCTCGCGCACTCTCGCCTTCTCCACTTATTTTTATTTTTGATTTATTTTTGATTTATTTTGTCAATTTTAAAAAAAAAATTCGCATCTTGCTGTGCTGTTTGTGTTTGCCTGAGTGCATTCGCGCGCTCTCATTTCTCCACTTTACAATGTTTTTGTTATTATTTATCTATTCCTGAGAGTTTATCTTATTTTTTATTTGTTTATTTAAATGAAGTCGACCAGTTGCCTACCCTTCCTTCCATTATCCGTCACCGAGACAAACTGAACAAAGTTCTGAGGTCGACCTTGTAAAGATAAGGATTCAGGTCTGTCTGCTGTTTACCTTTGCTCCTGCGCGCACTGCCCTTCTCTCCATATTTATGTGTTTGTTTGTTTGTCTATCTAATCTTTTGGGTTTTTATTTCTCATGAGGTCGACCAGTTGTCTATTTATTATTTTTTTTTACTACGCATCAAGCTGCGCTGCTTGTCTTTGCTCCTGTGTGCAAGCGCACTCTCGCCTTTTCCACTTATTTTTATTTTTGATTTATTTTGTCAATTTTTAAAAAAATACGCATCGTGCTGTGCTGTTTGTGTTTGCTTGAGTGCATTCGCGCGCTCTCGCTTTCTCCACTTTACAATTTTTTTGTTATTATTTATCTATTCCTGAGAGTTTATCATATTTTTATTTGTTTATTTAAATGAAGTCGACCAGTTGCCTGCCCTTCCTTCCATTATCCGTCACCGAGAGAAACTGAACAAAGTTCTGAGGTCGGCCTTGTAAAGATAAGGATTCAGGTCTGTCTGCTGTTTACCTTTGCTCCTGCACGGACTGCCCTTCTCTCCACATTTATGTGTTTGTTTCTTTGTCTATCTAATCTTTTGGGTTTTTATTTCTATTGAGGTCGACCAGTTGTCTATTTATTATTTTTTTTACTACGCATCAAGCTGCGCTGCTTGTCTTTGCTCCTGTGTGCTCGCGCACACTCGCCATTTCCACTTATTTTTATTTTTGATTTATTTTCTCAATTTAAAAAAAAAATACGCATCGTGCTGTGCTGTTTGTGTTTGCTTGAGTGCATTCGCGCGCTCTCGCTTTCTCCACTTTACAATTTTTTTGTTATTATTTATCTATTCCTGAGAGTTTATCTTATTTTTTATTTATTTATTTAAATGAAGTCGACCAGTTGCCTGCCCTTCCTTCCATTATCCGTCACCGAGACAAACTGAACAAAGTTCTGAGGTCGACCTTGTAAAGATAAGGATTCAGGTCTGTCTGCTGTTTACCTTTGCTCCTGCGCGCACTGCCCTTCTTTCCACATTTATGTGTTTGTTTGTTTGTCTATCTTATCTTTTGGGTTTTTATTTCTAATGAGGTCGACCAGTTGTCTATTTATTATTTTTTTTACTACGCATCAAGCTGCGCTGCTTGTCTTCGCTCCTGTGTGCTCGCGCACTCTCGCCTTTCCCACTTATTTTTATTTTTGATTTATTTTTGATTTATTTTGTCAATTTTTAAAAAAAATACGCATCGTGCTGTGCTGTTTGTGTTTGCTTGAGTGCATTCGCGCGCTCTCGCTTTCTCCACTTTACAATTTTTTTGTTATTATTTATCTATTCCTGAGAGTTTATCTTATTTTTTATTTGTTTATTTAAATGATGTCGACCAGTTGCCTGCCCTTCCTTCCATTATCCGTCACCGAGACAAACTGAACAAAGTTCTGAGGTCGACCTTGTAAAGATAAGGATTCAGGTCTGTCTGCTGTTTACCTTTGCTCCTGCGCGCACTGCCCTTCTCTCCACATTTATGTGTTTGCTTGTTTGTCTATCTAGTCTTTTGGGTTTTTATTTCTAATGAGGTCGACCAGTTGTCTATTTATTATTTTTTTTTACTACGCATCAAGCTGCGCTGCTTGTGTTTGCTCCTGTGTGCTCGCGCACTCTCGCCTTTTCCACTTATTTTTATTTTTGATTTATTTTTGATTTATTTTGTCAATTTTTAAAAAAATACGCATCGTGTTGTGCTGTTTGTGTTTGCTTGAGTGCATTCGCGCGCTCTCTCTTTCTCCACTTTACAATTTTTTTGTTATTATTTATCTATTCCTGAGAGTTTATCTTATTTTATATTTGTTTATTTAAATGAAGTCGACCAGTTGCCTGCCCTTCCTTCCATTATCCGTCACCGAGAGAAACTGAACAAAGTTCTGAGGTCGACCTTGTAAAGATAAGGATTCAGGTCTGTCTGCTCTTTACCTTTCCTCCTGCACGGACTGCCCTTCTCTCCACATTTATGTGTTTGTTTCTTTGTCTATCTAATCTTTTGGGTTTTTATTTCTATTGAGGTCGACCAGTTGTCTATTTATTATTTTTGTTACTACGCATCAAGCTGCGCTGCTTGTCTTTGCTCCTGTGTGCTCGCGCACACTCGCCATTTCCACTTATTTTTATTTTTGATTTATTTTCTCAATTTAAAAAAAAATACGCATCGTGCTGTGCTGTTTGTGTTTGCTTGAGTGCATTCGCGCGCTCTCGCTTTCTCCACTTTACAATTTTTTTGTTATTATTTATCTATTCCTGAGAGTTTATCTTATTTTTTATTTGTTTATTTAAATGAAGTCGACCAGTTGCCTGCCCTTCCTTCCATTATCCGTCACCGAGACAAACTGAACAAAGTTCTGAGGTCGACCTTGTAAAGATAAGGATTCAGGTCTGTCTGCTGTTTACCTTTGCTCCTGCGCGCACTGCCCTTCTTTCCACATTTATTTGTTTGTTTGTTTGTCTATCTTATCTTTTGGGTTTTTATTTCTAATGAGGTCGACCAGTTGTCTATTTATTATTTTTTTTACTACGCATCAAGCTGCGCTGCTTGTCTTTGCTCCTGTGTGCTCGCGCACTCTCGCCTTTCCCACTTATTTTTATTTTTGATTTATTTTTGATTTATTTTGTCAATTTTTAAAAAAAATACGCATCGTGCTGTGCTGTTTGTGTTTGCTTGAGTGCATTCGCGCGCTCTCGCTTTCTCCACTTTACAATTTTTTTGTAATTATTTATCTATTCCTGAGAGTTTATCTTATTTTTTATTTGTTTATTTAAATGATGTCGACCAGTTGCCTGCCCTTCCTTCCATTATCCGTCACCGAGACAAACTGAACAAAGTTCTGAGGTCGACCTTGTAAAGATAAGGATTCAGGTCTGTCTGCTGTTTACCTTTGCTCCTGCGCGCACTGCCCTTCTCTCCACATTTATGTGTTTGCTTGTTTGTCTATCTAGTCTTTTGGGTTTTTATTTCTAATGAGGTCGACCAGTTGTCTATTTATTATTTTTTTTACTACGCATCAAGCTGCGCTGCTTGTGTTTGCTCCTGTGTGCTCGCGCACTCTCGCCTTTTCCACTTATTTTTATTTTTGATTTATTTTTGATTTATTTTGTCAATTTTTAAAAAAATACGCATCGTGTTGTGCTGTTTGTGTTTGCTTGAGTGCATTCGCGCGCTCTCTCTTTCTCCACGTTACAATTTTTTTGTTATTATTTATCTATTCCGGAGAGTTTATCTTATTTTATATTTGTTTATTTAAATGAAGTCGACCAGTTGCCTGCCCTTCCTTCCATTATCCGTCACCGAGAGAAACTGAACAAAGTTCTGAGGTCGACCTTGTAAAGATAAGGATTCAGGTCTGTCTGCTCTTTACCTTTCCTCCTGCACGGACTGCCCTTCTCTCCACATTTATGTGTTTGTTTCTTTGTCTATCTAATCTTTTGGGTTTTTATTTCTATTGAGGTCGACCAGTTGTCTATTTATTATTTTTGTTACTACGCATCAAGCTGCGCTGCTTGTCTTTGCTCCTGTGTGCTCGCGCACACTCGCCTTTTCCACTTATTTTTATTTTTGATTTATTTTCTCAATTTAAAAAAAAAATACGCATCGTGCTGTGCTGTTTGTGTTTGCTTGAGTGCATTCGCGCGCTCTCGCTTTCTCCACTTTACAATTTTTTTGTTATTATTTATCTATTCCTGAGAGTTTATCTTATTTTTTATTTGTTTATTTAAATGAAGTCGACCAGTTGCCTGCCCTTCCTTCCATTATCCGTCACCGAGACAAACTGAACAAAGTTCTGAGGTCGACCTTGGAAAGATAAGGATTCAGGTCTGTCTGCTGTTTACCTTTGCTCCTGCGCGCACTGCCCTTCTTTCCACATTTATGTGTTTGTTTGTTTGTCTATCTTATCTTTTGGGTTTTTATTTCTAATGAGGTCGACCAGTTGTCTATTTATTATTTTTTTTACTACGCATCAAGCTGCGCTGCTTGTCTTTGCTCCTGTGTGCTCGCGCACTCTCGCCTTTCCCACTTATTTTTATTTTTGATTTATTTTGTCAATTTTTAAAAAAAATACGCATCGTGCTGTGCTGTTTGTGTTTGCTTGAGTGCATTCGCGCGCTATCGCTTTCTCCACTTTACAATTTTTTGTTATTATTTATCTATTCCTGAGAGTTTATCTTATTTTTTATTTGTTTTTTTAAATGAAGTCGACCAGTTGCCTGCCCTTCCTTCCATTATCCGTCACCGATACAAACTGAACAAAGTTCTGAGGTCGACCTTGTAAAGATAAGGATTCAGGTCTGTCTGCTGTTTACCTTTGCTCCTGCGCGCACTGCCCTTCTCTCCACATTTATGTGTTTGTTTGTTTGTCTATCTAATCTTTTGGGTTTTTATTTTTAATGAGGTCGACCAGTTGTCTATTTATTATTTTTTTTACTACGCATCAAGCTGCGCTGCTTGTCTTTGCTCCTGTGTGCTCGCGCACTCTCGCCTTTTCCACTAATTTTTATTTTTGATTTATTTTTGATTTATTTTGTCAATTTAAAAAAAATACGCATCGTGCTGTGCTGTTTGTGTTTGCTTGGGTGCATTCGCGCGCTCTCGCTTTCTCCACTTTACAATTTTTTTGTTATTATTTATCTATTCCTGAGAGTTTATCTTATTTTTTATTTGTTTATTTAAATGAAGTCGACCAGTTGCCTGCCCTTCCTTCCATTATCCGTCACCGAGACAAACTGAACAAAGTTCTGAGGTCGACCTTGTAAAGATAAGCATTCAGGTCTGTCTGCTGTTTACCTTTGCTCCTGCCCGCACTGCCATTCTCTCCACATTTATGTGTTTGTTTGTTTGTCTATCTAATCTTTTGGGTTTTTATTTCTAATGAGGTCGACCAGTTGTCTATTTATTATTTTTTTTACTACGCATCAAGCTGCGCTGCTTGTCTTTGCTCCTGTGTGCTCGCGCACTCTCGCCTTTCCCACTTATTTTAATTTTTGATTTATTTTTGATTTATTTTGTCAATTTTAAAAAAAAATACGCATCGTGCTGTGCTGTTTGTGTTTGCTTGAGTGCATTCGCGCGCTCTCGCTTTCTCCACTTTACAATTTTTTTTGTTATTATTTATCTATTCCTGAGAGTTTATCTTATTTTTTATTTGTTTATTTAAATGAAGTCGACCAGTTGCCTGCCCTTCCTTCCATTATCCGTCACCGAGACAAACTGAACAAAGTTCTGAGGTCGACATTGTAAAGATAAGGATTCAGGTCTGTCTGCTGTTTACCTTTGCTCCTGCGCGCACTGCCCTTCTCTCCACATTTATGTGTTTGTTTGTTTGTCTATCTAATCTTTGGGTTTTTATTTCTAATGAGGTCGACCAGTTGTCTATTTATTATTTTTTTTACTACTCATCAAGCTGCGCTGCTTGTCTTTGCTCCTGTGTGCTCGCGCACTCTCGCCTTTTCCACTTATTTTGATTTTTGATTTATTTTTGATTTATTTTGTCAATTAAAAAAAAATACGCATCGTGCTGTGCTGTTTGTGTTTGCTTGAGTGCATTCGCGCGCTCTCGCTTTCTGCACTTTACAATTTTTTTGTTATTATTTATCTATTCCTGAGAGTTTATCTTATTTTTTATTTGTTTATTTAAATGAAGTCGACCAGTTGCCTGCCCTTCCTTCCATTATCCGTCACCGAGACAAACTGAACAAAGTTCTGAGGTCGACCTTGTAAAGATAAGGATTCAGGTCTGTCTGCTGTTTACCTTTGCTCCTGCGCGCACTGCCCTTCTCTCCACATTTATGTGTTTGTTTCTTTGTCTATCTAATCTTTTGGGTTTTTATTTCTAATGAGGTCGACCAGTTGTCTATTTATTATTTTTTTTACTACGCATCAAGCTGCGCTGCTTGTCTTTACTCCTGTGTGCTCGAGCACTCTCGCCTTTTCCACTTATTTTTATTTTTGATTTATTTTTTATTTATTTTGTCAATTTTAAAAAAAAATACGCATCGTGCTTTGCTGTTTGTGTTTGCTTGAGTGCATTCGCGCGCTCTCGCTTTCTCCACTTTACAATTTTTTTGTTATTATTTATCTATTCCTGAGAGTTTATCTTATTTTTTATTTGTTTATTTAAATGAAGTCGACCAGTTGCCTGCCCTTCCTTCCATTATCCGTCACCGAGACAAACTGAAGAAAGTTCGGAGGTCGACCTTGTAAAGATAAGGATTCAGGTCTGTCTGCTGTTTACCTTTGCTCCTGCGCGCACTGCCCTGCTCTCCACATTTATGTGTTTGTTTGTTTGTCTATCTAATCTTTTGGGTTTTTATTTCTAATGAGGTCGACCAGTTGTCTATTTATTATTTTTTTTACTACGCATCAAGCTGCGCTGCTTGTCTTTGCTCCTGTGTGCTCGCGCACTCTCGCCTTTTCCACTTATTTTTATTTTTGGTTTATTTTTTATTTATTTTGTCAATTTTAAAAAAAAATACGCATCGTGCTGTGCTGTTTGTGTTTGCTTGAGTGCATTCGCGCGCTCTCGCTTTCTCCATTTTACAATTTTTTTGTTATTATTTATCTATTCCTGAGAGTTTATCTTATTTTTTATTTGTTTATTTAAATGAAGTCGACCAGTTGCCTGCCCTTCCTTCCATTATCCGTCACAGAGACAAACAAAACAAAGTTCTGAGGTCGACATTGTAAAGATAAGGATTCAGGTCTGTCTGCTGTTTACCTTTGCTCCTGCGCGCACTGCCCTGCTCTCCACATTTATGTGTTTGTTTGTTTGTCTATCTAATCTTTTGGGTGTTTATTTCTAATGAGGTCGACCAGTTGTCTATTTATTATTTTTTTTACTACGCATCAAGCTGCGCTGCTTGTGTTTGCTCCTGTGTGCTCGCGCAATCTCGCCTTTTCCACTTATTTTTATTTTTGGTTTATTTTTGATTTATTTTGTCAATTTAAAAAAAAATACGCATCGTGCTGTGCTGTTTGTGTTTGCTTGAGTGCATTCGCGCGCTCTCGCTTTCTCCACTTTACAATTTTTTTGTTATTATTTATCTATTCCTGAGAGTTTATCTTATTTTTTATTTGTTTATTTAAATGAAGTCGACCAGTTGCCTGCCCTTCCTTCCATTATCCGTCACCGAGACAAACTGAACAAAGTTCTGAGGTCGACCTTGTAAAGATAAGCATTCAGGTCTGTCTGCTGTTTACCTTTGCTCCTGCCCGCACTGCCATTCTCTCCACATTTATGTGTTTGTTTGTTTGTCTATCTAATCTTTTGGGTTTTTATTTCTAATGAGGTCGACCAGTTGTCTATTTATTATTTTTTTTACTACGCATCAAGCTGCGCTGCTTGTCTTTGCTCCTGTGTGCTCGCGCACTCTCGCCTTTCCCACTTATTTTAATTTTTGATTTATTTTTGATTTATTTTGTCAATTTTAAAAAAAAATACGCATCGTGCTGTGCTGTTTGTGTTTGCTTGAGTGCATTCGCGCGCTCTCGCTTTCTCCACTTTACAATTTTTTTGTTATTATTTATCTATTCCTGAGAGTTTATCTTATTTTTTGTTTATTTAAATGAAGTCGACCAGTTGCCTGCCCTTCCTTCCATTATCCGTCACCGAGACAAACTGAACAAAGTTGTGAGGTCGACCTTGTAAAGATAAGGATTCAGGTCTGTCTGCTGTTTACCTTTGCTCCTGCGCGCACTGCCCTTCTCTCCACATTTATGTGTTTGTTTGTTTGTCTACATAATCTTTGGGTTTTTATTTCTAATGAGGTCGACCAGTTGTCTATTTATTATTTTTTTTACTACTCATCAAGCTGCGCTGCTTGTCTTTGCTCCTGTGTGCTCGCGCACTCTCGCCTTTTCCACTTATTTTGATTTTTGATTTATTTTTGATTTATTTTGTCAATTAAAAAAAATACGCATCGTGCTGTGCTGTTTGTGTTTGCTTAAGTGCATTCGCGCGCTCTCGCTTTCTGCACTTTACAATTTTTTTGTTATTATTTATCTATTCCTGAGAGTTTATCTTATTTTTTATTTGTTTATTTAAATGAAGTCGACCAGTTGCCTGCCCTTCCTTCCATTATCCGTCACCGAGACAAACTGAACAAAGTTCTGAGGTCGACCTTGTAAAGATAAGGATTCAGGTCTGTCTGCTGTTTACCTTTGCTCCTGCGCGCACTGCCCTTCTCTCCACATTTATGTGTTTGTTTGTTTGTCTATCTAATCTTTTGGGTTTTTATTTCTAATGAGGTCGACCAGTTGTCTATTTATTATTTTTTTTACTACGCAACAAGCTGCGCTGCTTGTCTTTGCTCCTGTGTGCTCGCGCACTCTCGCCTTTTCCACTTATTTTTATTTTTGATTTATTTTTGATTTATTTTGTCAATTTTAAAAAAAATACGCATCGTGCTTTGCTGTTTGTGTTTGCTTGAGTGCATTCGCGCGCTCTCGCTTTCTCCACTTTACAATTTTTTTGTTATTATTTATCTATTCCGGAGAGTTTATCTTATTTTTTATTTGTTTATTTAAATGAAGTCGACCAGTTGCCTGCCCTTCCTTCCATTATCCGTCACCGAGACAAACTGAACAAAGTTCTGAGGTCGACCTTGTAAAGATAAGGATTCAGGTCTGTCTGCTGTTTACCTTTGCTCCTGCGCGCACTGCCCTGCTCTCCACATTTATGTGTTTGTTTGTTTGTCTATCTAATCTTTTGGGTTTTTATTTCTAATGAGGTCGACCAGTTGTCTATTTATTATTTTTTTTACTACGCATCAAGCTGCGCTGCTTGTCTTTGCTCCTGTGTGCTCGCGCACTCTCGCCTTTCCCACTTATTTTAATTTTTGATTTATTTTTGATTTATTTTGTCAATTTTAAAAAAAAATACGCATCGTGCTGTGCTGTTTGTGTTTGCTTGAGTGCATTCGCGCGCTCTCGCTTTCTCCACTTTACAATTTTTTTGTTATTATTTATCTATTCCTGAGAGTTTATCTTATTTTTTATTTGTTTATTTAAATGAAGTCGTCCAGTTGCCTGCCCTTCCTTCCATTATCCGTCACCGAGACAAACTGAACAAAGTTGTGAGGTCGACCTTGTAAAGATAAGGATTCAGGTCTGTCTGCTGTTTACATTTGCTCCTGCGCGCACTGCCCTTCTCTCCACATTTATGTGTTTGTTTGTTTGTCTATCTAATCTTTTGGGATTTTATTTCTAATGAGGTCGACCAGTTGTCTATTTATTATTTTTTTTACTACGCATCAAGCTGCGCTGCTTGTGTTTGCTCCTGTGTGCTCCCGCACTCTCGCCTTTTCCACTTATTTTTATTTTTGATTTATTTTTGATTTATTTTTTCAATTTTAAAAAAAAATACGCATCGTGCTGTGCTGTTTGTGTTTGCTTGAGTGCATTCGCGCGCTCTCGCTTTCTCCACTTTACAATTTTTTTTGTTATTATTTATCTATTCCTGAGAGTTTATCTTATTTTTTATTTGTTTATTTAAATGAAGTCGACCAGTTGCCTGCCCTTCCTTCCATTATCCGTCACCGAGACAAACTGAACAAAGTTCTGAGGTCGACATTGTAAAGATAAGGATTCAGGTCTGTCTGCTGTTTACCTTTGCTCCTGCGCGCACTGCCCTTCTCTCCACATTTATGTGTTTGTTTGTTTGTCTATCTAATCTTTGGGTTTTTATTTCTAATGAGGTCGACCAGTTGTCTATTTATTATTTTTTTTACTACTCATCAAGCTGCGCTGCTTGTCTTTGCTCCTGTGTGCTCGCGCACTCTCGCCTTTTCCACTTATTTTGATTTTTGATTTATTTTTGATTTATTTTGTCAATTAAAAAAAAATACGCATCGTGCTGTGCTGTTTGTGTTTGCTTGAGTGCATTCGCGCGCTCTCGCTTTCTGCACTTTACAATTTTTTTGTTATTATTTATCTATTCCTGAGAGTTTATCTTATTTTTTATTTGTTTATTTAAATGAAGTCGACCAGTTGCCTGCCCTTCCTTCCATTATCCGTCACCGAGACAAACTGAACAAAGTTCTGAGGTCGACCTTGTAAAGATAAGGATTCAGGTCTGTCTGCTGTTTACCTTTGCTCCTGCGCGCACTGCCCTTCTCTCCACATTTATGTGTTTGTTTCTTTGTCTATCTAATCTTTTGGGTTTTTATTTCTAATGAGGTCGACCAGTTGTCTATTTATTATTTTTTTTACTACGCATCAAGCTGCGCTGCTTGTCTTTACTCCTGTGTGCTCGCGCACTCTCGCCTTTTCCACTTATTTTTATTTTTGATTTATTTTTTATTTATTTTGTCAATTTTAAAAAAAAATACGCATCGTGCTTTGCTGTTTGTGTTTGCTTGAGTGCATTCGCGCGCTCTCGCTTTCTCCACTTTACAATTTTTTTGTTATTATTTATCTATTCCTGAGAGTTTATCTTATTTTTTATTTGTTTATTTAAATGAAGTCGACCAGTTGCCTGCCCTTCCTTCCATTATCCGTCACCGAGACAAACTGAAGAAAGTTCGGAGGTCGACCTTGTAAAGATAAGGATTCAGGTCTGTCTGCTGTTTACCTTTGCTCCTGCGCGCACTGCCCTGCTCTCCACATTTATGTGTTTGTTTGTTTGTCTATCTAATCTTTTGGGTTTTTATTTCTAATGAGGTCGACCAGTTGTCTATTTATTATTTTTTTTACTACGCATCAAGCTGCGCTGCTTGTCTTTGCTCCTGTGTGCTCGCGCACTCTCGCCTTTTCCACTTATTTTTATTTTTGGTTTATTTTTTATTTATTTTGTCAATTTTAAAAAAAAATACGCATCGTGCTGTGCTGTTTGTGTTTGCTTGAGTGCATTCGCGCGCTCTCGCTTTCTCCATTTTACAATTTTTTTTGTTATTATTTATCTATTCCTGAGAGTTTATCTTATTTTTTATTTGTTTATTTAAATGAAGTCGACCAGTTGCCTGCCCTTCCTTCCATTATCCGTCACAGAGACAAACAAAACAAAGTTCTGAGGTCGACATTGTAAAGATAAGGATTCAGGTCTGTCTGCTGTTTACCTTTGCTCCTGCGCGCACTGCCCTGCTCTCCACATTTATGTGTTTGTTTGTTTGTCTATCTAATCTTTTGGGTGTTTATTTCTAATGAGGTCGACCAGTTGTCTATTTATTATTTTTTTTACTACGCATCAAGCTGCGCTGCTTGTGTTTGCTCCTGTGTGCTCGCGCACTCTCGCCTTTTCCACTTATTTTTATTTTGGTTTATTTTTGATTTATTTTGTCAATTTAAAAAAAAATACGCATCGTGCTGTGCTGTTTGTGTTTGCTTGAGTGCATTCGCGCGCTCTCGCTTTCTCCACTTTACAATTTTTTTGTTATTATTTATCTATTCCTGAGAGTTTATCTTATTTTTTATTTGTTTATTTAAATGAAGTCGACCAGTTGCCTGCCCTTCCTTCCATTATCCGTCACCGAGACAAACTGAACAAAGTTCTGAGGTCGACCTTGTAAAGATAAGCATTCAGGTCTGTCTGCTGTTTACCTTTGCTCCTGCCCGCACTGCCATTCTCTCCACATTTATGTGTTTGTTTGTTTGTCTATCTAATCTTTTGGGTTTTTATTTCTAATGAGGTCGACCAGTTGTCTATTTATTATTTTTTTTACTACGCATCAAGCTGCGCTGCTTGTCTTTGCTCCTGTGTGCTCGCGCACTCTCGCCTTTCCCACTTATTTTAATTTTTGATTTATTTTTGATTTATTTTGTCAATTTTAAAAAAAAATACGCATCGTGCTGTGCTGTTTGTGTTTGCTTGAGTGCATTCGCGCGCTCTCGCTTTCTCCACTTTACAATTTTTTTGTTATTATTTATCTATTCCTGAGAGTTTATCTTATTTTTTGTTTATTTAAATGAAGTCGACCAGTTGCCTGCCCTTCCTTCCATTATCCGTCACCGAGACAAACTGAACAAAGTTGTGAGGTCGACCTTGTAAAGATAAGGATTCAGGTCTGTCTGCTGTTTACCTTTGCTCCTGCGCGCACTGCCCTTCTCTCCACATTTATGTGTTTGTTTGTTTGTCTACATAATCTTTGGGTTTTTATTTCTAATGAGGTCGACCAGTTGTCTATTTATTATTTTTTTTACTACTCATCAAGCTGCGCTGCTTGTCTTTGCTCCTGTGTGCTCGCGCACTCTCGCCTTTTCCACTTATTTTGATTTTTGATTTATTTTTGATTTATTTTGTCAATTAAAAAAAATACGCATCGTGCTGTGCTGTTTGTGTTTGCTTAAGTGCATTCGCGCGCTCTCGCTTTCTGCACTTTACAATTTTTTTGTTATTATTTATCTATTCCTGAGAGTTTATCTTATTTTTTATTTGTTTATTTAAATGAAGTCGACCAGTTGCCTGCCCTTCCTTCCATTATCCGTCACCGAGACAAACTGAACAAAGTTCTGAGGTCGACCTTGTAAAGATAAGGATTCAGGTCTGTCTGCTGTTTACCTTTGCTCCTGCGCGCACTGCCCTTCTCTCCACATTTATGTGTTTGTTTGTTTGTCTATCTAATCTTTTGGGTTTTTATTTCTAATGAGGTCGACCAGTTGTCTATTTATTATTTTTTTTACTACGCAACAAGCTGCGCTGCTTGTCTTTGCTCCTGTGTGCTCGCGCACTCTCGCCTTTTCCACTTATTTTTATTTTTGATTTATTTTTGATTTATTTTGTCAATTTTAAAAAAAATACGCATCGTGCTTTGCTGTTTGTGTTTGCTTGAGTGCATTCGCGCGCTCTCGCTTTCTCCACTTTACAATTTTTTTGTTATTATTTATCTATTCCTGAGAGTTTATCTTATTTTTTATTTGTTTATTTAAATGAAGTCGACCAGTTGCCTGCCCTTCCTTCCATTATCCGTCACCGAGACAAACTGAACAAAGTTCTGAGGTCGACCTTGTAAAGATAAGGATTCAGGTCTGTCTGCTGTTTACCTTTGCTCCTGCGCGCACAGCCCTGCTCTCCACATTTATGTGTTTGTTTGTTTGTCTATCTAATCTTTTGGGTTTTTATTTCTAATGAGGTCGACCAGTTGTCTATTTATTATTTTTTTTACTACGCATCAAGCTGCGCTGCTTGTCTTTGCTCCTGTGTGCTCGCGCACTCCCGCCTTTTCCACTTATTTTTATTTTTGGTTCATTTTTTATTTATTTTGTCAATTTTAAAAAAAAATACGCATCGTGCTGTGCTGTTTGTGTTTGCTTGAGTGCATTCCCGCGCTCTCGCTTTCTCCATTTTACAATTTTTTTGTTATTATTTATCTATTCCTGAGAGTTTATCTTATTTTTTATTTGTTTATTTAAATGAAGTCGACCACTTGCCTGCCCTTCCTTCCATTATCCGTCACCGAGACAAACTGAACAAAGTTCTGAGGTCGACCTTGTAAAGATAAGCATTCAGGTCTGTCTGCTGTTTACCTTTGCTCCTGCCCGCACTGCCATTATCTCCACATTTATGTGTTTGTTTGTTTGTCTATCTAATCTTTTGGGTTTTTATTTCTAATGAGGTCGACTAGTTGTCTATTTATTATTTTTTTACTACGCATCAAGCTGCGCTGCTTGTCTTTGCTCCTGTGTGCTCGCGCACTCTCGCCTTTCCCACTTATTTTTATTTTTGATTTATTTTTGATTTATTTTGTAAATTTAAAAAAAAATACGCATCGTGCTGTGCTGTTTGTGTTTGCTTGAGTGCATTCGCGCGCTCTCGCTTTCTCCACTTTACAATTTTTTTGTTATTATTTATCTATTCCTGAGAGTTTATCTTATTTTTTATTTGTATATTTAAATGAAGTCGACCAGTTGCCTGCCCTTCCTTCCATTATCCGTCACCGAGACAAACTGAACAAAGTTCTGAGGTCGACCTTGTAAAGATAAGGATTCAGGTCTGTCTGCTGTTTACCTTTGCTCCTGCGCGCACTGCCCTTCTCTCCACATTTATGTGTTTGTTTGTTTGTCTATCTAATCTTTTGGGTTTTTATTTCTAATGAGGTCGACCAGTTGTCTATTTATTATTTTTTTAACTACGCATCAAGCTGCGCTGCTTGTCTTTGCTCCTGTGTGCTCGCGCACTCTCGCATTTTCCACTTATTTTTATTTTTGATTTATTTTGTCAATTTAAAAAAAAATACGCATCGTGCTGTGCTGTTTGTGTTTGCTTGAGTGCATTCGCGCGCTCTCGCTTTCTCCACTTTACAATTTTTTTGTTATTATTTATCTATTCCTGAGAGTTTATCTTATTTTTTATTTGTTTATTTAAATGAAGTCGACCAGTTGCCTGCCCTTCCTTCCATTATCCGTCACCGAGACAAACTGAACAAAGTTCTGAGGTCGACCTTGTAAAGATAAGGATTCAGGTCTGTCTGCTGTTTACCTTTGCTCCTGCGCGCACTGCCCTTCTCTCCACATTTATGTGTTTGTTTGTTTGTCTATCTAATCTTTTGGGTTTTTATTTCTAATGAGGTCGACCAGTTGTCTATTTATTATTTTTTTTACTACTCATCAAGCTGCGCTGCTTGTCTTTGCTCCTGTGTGCTCGCGCACTCTTGCCTTTTCCACTTATTTTGATTTTTGATTTATTTTTGATTTATTTTGTCAATTTTAAAAAAAAAATACGCATCGTGCTGTGCTGTTTGTGTTTGCTTGAGTGCATTCGCGCTCTCGCTTTCTCCACTTTACAATTTTTATGTTATTATTTATCTATTCCTGAGAGTTTATCTTATTTTTTATTTGTTTATTTAAATGAAGTCGACCAGTTGCCTGCCCTTCCTTCCATTATCCGTCACGGAGACAAACTGAACAAAGTTCTGAGGTCGACCTTGTAAAGAGAAGCATTCAGGTCTGTCTGCAGTTTACTTTTGCTCCTGCCCGCACTGCCATTCTCTCCACATTTATGTGATTGTTTGTTTGTCTATCTAATCTTTTGGGTTTTTATTTCTAATGAGGTCGACCAGTTGTCTATTTATTATTTTTTTTACTACGCATCAAGCTGCGCTGCTTGTCTTTGCTCCTGTGTGCTCGCGCACTCTCGCCTTTCCCACTTATTTTTATTTTTGATTTATTTTTGATTTATTTTGTCAATTTTAAAAAAAAATACGCATCGTGCTGTGCTGTTTGTGTTTGCTTGAGTGCATTCGCGCGCTCTCGCTTTCTCCACTTTACAATTTTTTTGTTATTATTTATCTATTCCTGAGAGTTTATCTTATTTTTTATTTGTTTATTTAAATGAAGTCGACCAGTTGCCTGCCCTTCCTTCCATTATCCGTCACCGAGACAAACTGAACAAAGTTCTGAGGTCGACCTTGTAAAGATAAGGATTCAGGTCTGTCTGCGGTTTACCTTTGCTCCTGCGCGCACTGCCCTTCTCTCCACATTTATGTGTTTGTTTCTTTGTCTATCTAATCTTTTGGGTTTTTATTTCTAATGAGGTCGACCAGTTGTCTATTTATTATTTTTTTTACTACGCATCAAGCTGCGCTGCTTGTCTTTACTCCTGTGTGCTCGCGCACTCTCGCCTTTTCCACTTATTTTTATTTTTGATTTATTTTTTATTTATTTTGTCAATTTTAAAAAAAATACGCATCGTGCTTTGCTGTTTGTGTTTGCTTGAGTGCATTCGCGCGCTCTCGCTTTCTCCACTTTACAATTTTTTTGTTATTATTTATCTATTCCTGAGAGTTTATCTTATTTTTTATTTGTTTATTTAAATGAAGTCGACCAGTTGCCTGCCCTTCCTTCCATTATCCGTCACCGAGACAAACTGAAGAAAGTTCTGAGGTCGACCTTGTAAAGATAAGGATTCAGGTCTGTCTGCTGTTTACCTTTGCTCCTGCGCGCACTGCCCTGCTCTCCACATTTATGTGTTTGTTTGTTTGTCTATCTAATCTTTTGGGTTTTTATTTCTAATGAGGTCGACCAGTTGTCTATTTATTATTTTTTTTACTACGCATCAAGCTGCGCTGCTTGTCTTTGCTCCTGTGTGCTCGCGCACTCTCGCCTTTTCCACTTATTTTTATTTTTGGTTTATTTTTTATTTATTTTGTCAATTTTAAAAAAAAAATACGCATCGTGCTGTGCTGTTTGTGTTTGCTTGAGTGCATTCGCGCGCTCTCGCTTTCTCCATTTTACAATTTTTTTGTTATTATTTATCTATTCCTGAGAGTTTATCTTATTTTTTATTTGTTTATTTAAATGAAGTAGACCAGTTGCCTGCCCTTCCTTCCATTATCCGTCACAGAGACAAACAAAACAAAGTTCTGAGGTCGACATTGTAAAGATAAGGATTCAGGTCTGTCTGCTGTTTACCTTTGCTCCTGCGCGCACTGCCCTGCTCTCCACATTTATGTGTTTGTTTGTTTGTCTATCTAATCTTTTGGGTGTTTATTTCTAATGAGGTCGACCAGTTGTCTATTTATTATTTTTTTTACTACGCATCAAGCTGCGCTGCTTGTGTTTGCTCCTGTGTGCTCGCGCACTCTCGCCTTTTCCACTTATTTTTATTTTTGGTTTATTTTTGATTTATTTTGTCAATTTAAAAAAAAATACGCATCGTGCTGTGCTGTTTGTGTTTGCTTGAGTGCATTCGCGCGCTCTCGCTTTCTCCACTTTACAATTTTTTTGTTATTATTTATCTATTCCTGAGAGTTTATCTTATTTTTTATTTGTTTATTTAAATGAAGTCGACCAGTTGCCTGCCCTTCCTTCCATTATCCGTCACCGAGACAAACTGAACAAAGTTCTGAGGTCGACCTTGTAAAGATAAGCATTCAGGTCTGTCTGCTGTTTACCTTTGCTCCTGCCCGCACTGCCATTCTCTCCACATTTATGTGTTTGTTTGTTTGTCTATCTAATCTTTTGGGTTTTTATTTCTAATGAGGTCGACCAGTTGTCTATTTATTATTTTTTTTACTACGCATCAAGCTGCGCTGCTTGTCTTTGCTCCTGTGTGCTCGCGCACTCTCGCCTTTCCCACTTATTTTAATTTTTGATTTATTTTTGATTTATTTTGTCAATTTTAAAAAAAAATACGCATCGTGCTGTGCTGTTTGTGTTTGCTTGAGTGCATTCGCGCGCTCTCGCTTTCTCCACTTTACAATTTTTTTGTTATTATTTATCTATTCCTGAGAGTTTATCTTATTTTTTATTTGTTTATTTAAATGAAGTCGACCAGTTGCCTGCCCTTCCTTCCATTATCCGTCACCGAGACAAACTGAACAAAGTTGTGAGGTCGACCTTGTAAAGATAAGGATTCAGGTCTGTCTGCTGTTTACCTTTGCTCCTGCGCGCACTGCCCTTCTCTCCACATTTATGTGTTTGTTTGTTTGTCTATATAATCTTTGGGTTTTTATTTCTAATGAGGTCGACCAGTTGTCTATTTATTATTTTTTTTACTACGCATCAAGCTGCGCTGCTTGTCTTTGCTCCTGTGTGCTCGCGCACTCCCGCCTTTTCCACTTATTTTTATTTTTGGTTCATTTTTTATTTATTTTGTCAATTTTAAAAAAAAATACGCATCGTGCTGTGCTGTTTGTGTTTGCTTGAGTGCATTCCCGCGCTCTCGCTTTCTCCATTTTACAATTTTTTTGTTATTATTTATCTATTCCTGAGAGTTTATCTTATTTTTTATTTGTTTATTTAAATGAAGTCGACCACTTGCCTGCCCTTCCTTCCATTATCCGTCACCGAGACAAACTGAACAAAGTTCTGAGGTCGACCTTGTAAAGATAAGCATTCAGGTCTGTCTGCTGTTTACCTTTGCTCCTGCCCGCACTGCCATTATCTCCACATTTATGTGTTTGTTTGTTTGTCTATCTAATCTTTTGGGTTTTTATTTCTAATGAGGTCGACTAGTTGTCTATTTATTATTTTTTTTACTACGCATCAAGCTGCGCTGCTTGTCTTTGCTCCTGTGTGCTCGCGCACTCTCGCCTTTCCCACTTATTTTTATTTTTGATTTATTTTTGATTTATTTTGTAAATTTAAAAAAAAATACGCATCGTGCTGTGCTCTTTGTGTTTGCTTGAGTGCATTCGCGCGCTCTCGCTTTCTCCACTTTACAATTTTTTTGTTATTATTTATCTATTCCTGAGAGTTTATCTTATTTTTTATTTGTATATTTAAATGAAGTCGACCAGTTGCCTGCCCTTCCTTCCATTATCCGTCACCGAGACAAACTGAACAAAGTTCTGAGGTCGACCTTGTAAAGATAAGCATTCAGGTCTGTCTGCTGTTTACCTTTGCTCCTGCGCACACTGCCCTTCTCTCCACATTTATGTGTTTGTTTGTTTGTCTATCTAATCTTTTGGGTTTTTATTTCTAATGAGGTCGACCAGTTGTCTATTTATTATTTTTTTAACTACGCATCAAGCTGCGCTGCTTGTCTTTGCTCCTGTGTGCTCGCGCACTCTCGCATTTTCCACTTATTTTTATTTTTGATTTATTTTGTCAATTTAAAAAAAAATACGCATCGTGCTGTGCTGTTTGTGTTTGCTTGAGTGCATTCGCGCGCTCTCGCTTTCTCCACTTTACAATTTTTTTGTTATTATTTATCTATTCCTGAGAGTTTATCTTATTTTTTATTTGTTTATTTAAATGAAGTCGACCAGTTGCCTGCCCTTCCTTCCATTATCCGTCACCGAGACAAACTGAACAAAGTTCTGAGGTCGACCTTGTAAAGATAAGGATTCAGGTCTGTCTGCTGTTTACCTTTGCTCCTGCGCGCACTGCCCTTCTCTCCACATTTATGTGTTTGTTTGTTTGTCTATCTAATCTTTTGGGTTTTTATTTCTAATGAGGTCGACCAGTTGTCTATTTATTATTTTTTTTACTACTCATCAAGCTGCGCTGCTTGTCTTTGCTCCTGTGTGCTCGCGCACTCTTGCCTTTTCCACTTATTTTGATTTTTGATTTATTTTTGATTTATTTTGTCAATTTTAAAAAAAAAATACGCATCGTGCTGTGCTGTTTGTGTTTGCTTGAGTGCATTCGCGCTCTCGCTTTCTCCACTTTACAATTTTTATGTTATTATTTATCTATTCCTGAGAGTTTATCTTATTTTTTATTTGTTTATTTAAATGAAGTCGACCAGTTGCCTGCCCTTCCTTCCATTATCCGTCACGGAGACAAACTGAACAAAGTTCTGAGGTCGACCTTGTAAAGAGAAGCATTCAGGTCTGTCTGCAGTTTACTTTTGCTCCTGCCCGCACTGCCATTCTCTCCACATTTATGTGATTGTTTGTTTGTCTATCTAATCTTTTGGGTTTTTATTCTAATGAGGTCGACCAGTTGTCTATTTATTATTTTTTTTACTACGCATCAAGCTGCGCTGCTTGTCTTTGCTCCTGTGTGCTCGCGCACTCTCGCCTTTCCCACTTATTTTTATTTTTGATTTATTTTTGATTTATTTTGTCAATTTTAAAAAAAAATACGCATCGTGCTGTGCTGTTTGTGTTTGCTTGAGTGCATTCGCGCGCTCTCGCTTTCTCCACTTTACAATTTTTTTGTTATTATTTATCTATTCCTGAGAGTTTATCTTATTTTTTATTTGTTTATTTAAATGAAGTCGACCAGTTGCCTGCCCTTCCTTCCATTATCCGTCACCGAGACAAACTGAACAAAGTTCTGAGGTCGACCTTGTAAAGATAAGGATTCAGGTCTGTCTGCTGTTTACCTTTGCTCCTGCGCGCACTGCCCTTCTCTCCACATTTATGTGTTTGTTTCTTTGTCTATCTAATCTTTTGGGTTTTTATTTCTAATGAGGTCGACCAGTTGTCTATTTATTATTTTTTTTACTACGCATCAAGCTGCGCTGCTTGTCTTTACTCCTGTGTGCTCGCGCACTCTCGCCTTTTCCACTTATTTTTATTTTTGATTTATTTTTTATTTATTTTGTCAATTTTAAAAAAAAATACGCATCGTGCTTTGCTGTTTGTGTTTGCTTGAGTGCATTCGCGCGCTCTCGCTTTCTCCACTTTACAATTTTTTTGTTATTATTTATCTATTCCTGAGAGTTTATCTTATTTTTTATTTGTTTATTTAAATGAAGTCGACCAGTTGCCTGCCCTTCCTTCCATTATCCGTCACCGAGACAAACTGAAGAAAGTTCTGAGGTCGACCTTGTAAAGATAAGGATTCAGGTCTGTCTGCTGTTTACCTTTGCTCCTGCGCCCACTGCCCTGCTCTCCACATTTATGTGTTTGTTTGTTTGTCTATCTAATCTTTTGGGTTTTTATTTCTAATGAGGTCGACCAGTTGTCTATTTATTATTTTTTTTACTACGCATCAAGCTGCGCTGCTTGTCTTTGCTCCTGTGTGCTCGCGCACTCCCGCATTTTCCACTTATTTTTATTTTTGGTTCATTTTTTATTTATTTTGTCAATTTTAAAAAAAAATACGCATCGTGCTGTGCTGTTTGTGTTTGCTTGAGTGCATTCCCGCGCTCTCGCTTTCTCCATTTTACAATTTTTTTGTTATTATTTATCTATTCCTGAGAGTTTATCTTATTTTTTATTTGTTTATTTAAATGAAGTCGACCACTTGCCTGCCCTTCCTTCCATTATCCGTCACCGAGACAAACTGAACAAAGTTCTGAGGTCGACCTTGTAAAGATAAGCATTCAGGTCTGTCTGCTGTTTACCTTTGCTCCTGCCCGCACTGCCATTATCTCCACATTTATGTGTTTGTTTGTTTGTCTATCTAATCTTTTGGGTTTTTATTTCTAATGAGGTCGACTAGTTGTCTATTTATTATTTTTTTTACTACGCATCAAGCTGCGCTGCTTGTCTTTGCTCCTGTGTGCTCGCGCACTCTCGCCTTTCCCACTTATTTTTATTTTTGATTTATTTTTGATTTATTTTGTAAATTTAAAAAAAAATACGCATCGTGCTGTGCTGTTTGTGTTTGCTTGAGTGCATTCGCGCGCTCTCGCTTTCTCCACTTTACAATTTTTTTGTTATTATTTATCTATTCCTGAGAGTTTATCTTATTTTTTTATTTGTATATTTAAATGAAGTCGACCAGTTGCCTGCCCTTCCTTCCATTATCCGTCACCGAGACAAACTGAACAAAGTTCTGAGGTCGACCTTGTAAAGATAAGCATTCAGGTCTGTCTGCTGTTTACCTTTGCTCCTGCGCGCACTGCCCTTCTCTCCACATTTATGTGTTTGTTTGTTTGTCTATCTAATCTTTTGGGTTTTTATTTCTAATGAGGTCGACCAGTTGTCTATTTATTATTTTTTTAACTACGCATCAAGCTGCGCTGCTTGTCTTTGCTCCTGTGTGCTCGCGCACTCTCGCCTTTTCCACTTATTTTTATTTTTGATTTATTTTGTCAATTTAAAAAAAAATACGCATCGTGCTGTGCTGTTTGTGTTTGCTTGAGTGCATTCGCGCTCTCGCTTTCTCCACTTTACAATTTTTATGTTATTATTTATCTATTCCTGAGAGTTTATCTTATTTTTTATTTGTTTATTTAAATGAAGTCGACCAGTTGCCTGCCCTTCCTTCCATTATCCGTCACGGAGACAAACTGAACAAAGTTCTGAGGTCGACCTTGTAAAGATAAGCATTCAGGTCTGTCTGCAGTTTACTTTTGCTCCTGCCCGCACTGCCATTCTCTCCACATTTATGTGATTGTTTGTTTGTCTATCTAATCTTTTGGGTTTTTATTTCTAATGAGGTCGACCAGTTGTCTATTTATTATTTTTTTTACTACGCATCAAGCTGCGCTGCTTGTCTTTGCTCCTGTGTGCTCGCGCACTCTCGCCTTTCCCACTTATTTTTATTTTTGATTTATTTTTGATTTATTTTGTCAATTTTAAAAAAAAATACGCATCGTGCTGTGCTGTTTGTGTTTGCTTGAGTGCATTCGCGCGCTCTCGCTTTCTCCACTTTACAATTTTTTTGTTATTATTTATCTATTCCTGAGAGTTTATCTTATTTTTTATTTGTTTATTTAAATGAAGTCGACCAGTTGCCTGCCCTTCCTTCCATTATCCGTCACCGAGACAAACTGAACAAAGTTCTGAGGTCGACCTTGTAAAGATAAGCATTCAGGTCTGTCTGCTGTTTACCTTTGCTCCTGCGCGCACTGCCCTTCTCTCCACATTTATGTGTTTGTTTGTTTGTCTATCTAATCTTTTGGGTTTTTATTTATAATGAGGTCGACCAGTTGTCTATTTATTATTTTCTTTTACTACGCATCAAGCTGCGCTGCTTGTGTTTGCTCCTGTGTGCTCGCCCACTCTCGCCTTTTCCACTTATTTTTATTTTTGATTTATTTTTGATTTATTTTGTCAATTTTAAAAAAAATACGCATCGTGCTGTGCTGTTTGTGTTTGCTTGAGTGCATTCGCGCGCTCTCGCTTTCTCCACTTTACAATTTTTTTGTTATTATTTATCTATTCCTGAGAGTTTATCTTATTTTTTATTTGTTTATTTAAATGAAGTCGACCAGTTGCCTGCCCTTCCTTCCATTATCCGTCACCGAGACAAACTGAACAAAGTTCTGAGGTCGACCTTGTAAAGATAAGGATTCAGGTCTGTCTGCTGTTTACCTTTGCTCCTGCGCGCACTGCCCTTCTCTCCACATTTATGTGTTTGTTTGTTTGTCTATCTAATCTTTTGGGTTTTTATTTCTAATGAGGTCGACCAGTTGTCTATTTATTATTTTTTTTACTACGCCTCATTTGCGCTGCTTGTGTTTGCTCCTGTGTGCTCGCGCACTCTCGCCTTTCCCACTTATTTTTATTTTTGATTTATTTTGTCAATCTTAAAAAAAAATACGCATCGTGCTGTGCTGTTTTTGTTTGCTTGAGTGCATTCGCGCGCTCTCGCTTTCTCCACTTTACAAATTTTTTGTTATTATTTATCTATTCCTGAGAGTTTATCTTATTTTTTATTTGTTTATTTAAATGAAGTAGACCAGTTGCCTGCCCTTCCTTCCATTATCCGTCACCGAGACAAACAGAACAAAGTTGTGAGGTCGACCTTGTAAAGATAAGGATTCAGGTCTGTCTGCTGTTTACCTTTGCTCCTGCGCGCACTGCCCTTCTCTCCACATTTATGTGTTTGTTTGTTTGTCTATCTAATCTTTTGGGTTTTTATTTCTAATGAGGTCGACCAGTTGTCTATTTATTATTTTTTTTACTACGCCTCATTTGCGCTGCTTGTGTTTGCTCCTGTGTGCTCGCGCACTCTCGCCTTTTCCACTTATTTTTATTTTTGATTTATTTTTGATTTATTTTTTCAATTTAAAAAAAAAATACGCATCGTGCTGTGCTGTTTGTGTTTGCTTGAGTGCATTCGCGCGCTCTCGCTTTCGCCACTTTACAATTTTTATGTTATTATTTATCTATTCCTGAGAGTTTATCTTATTTTTTATTTGTTTATTTAAATGAAGTCGACCAGTTGCCTGCCCTTCCTTGCATTATCCGTCACCGAGACAAACTGAACAAAGTTCTGAGGTCGACCTTGTAAAGATAAGCATTCAGGTCTGTCTGCTGTTTACCTTTGCTCCTGCGCGCACTGCCCTTCTCTCCACATTTATGTGTTTGTTTGTTTGTCTATCTAATCTTTTGGGTTTTTATTTATAATGAGGTCGACCAGTTGTCTATTTATTATTTTTTTTTACTACGCATCAAGCTGCGCTGCTTGTGTTTGCTCCTGTGTGCTCGAGCACTCTCGCCTTTTCCACTTATTTTTATTTTTGATTTATTTTTGATTTATTTTGTCAATTTTAAAAAAAATACGCATCGTGCTGTGCTGTTTGTGTTTGCTTGAGTGCATTCGCCGCGCTCTCGCTTTCTCCACTTTACAATTTTTTTGTTATTATTTATCTATTCCTGAGAGTTTATCTTATTTTTTATTTGTTTATTTAAATGAAGTCGACCAGTTGCCTGCCCTTCCTTCCATTATCCGTCACCAAGACAAACTGAACAAAGTTCTGAGGTCGACCTTGTAAAGATAAGGATTCAGGTCTGTCTGCTGTTTACCTTTGCTCCTGCGCGCACTGCCCTTCTCTCCACATTTATGTGTTTGTTTCTTTGTCTATCTAATCTTTTGGGTTTTTATTTCTAATGAGGTCGACCAGTTGTCTATTCATTATTTTTTTTACTACGCATCAAGCTGCGCTGCTTGTCTTTGCTCCTGTGTGCTCGCGCACTCTCGCCTTTTCCACTTATTTTTATTTTTTGATTTATTTTTGATTTATTTTGTCAATTTAAAAAAAAATACGTATCGTGCTGTGCTGTTTGTGTTTGCTTGAGTGCATTCGCGCGCTCTCGCTTTCTCCACTTTACAATTTTTTTGTTATTATTTATCTATTCCTGAGAGTTTATCTTATATTTTATTTGTTTATTTAAATGAAGTCGACCAGTTGCCTGCCCTTCCTTCCATTATCCGTCACCGAGACAAACTGAACAAAGTTCTGAGGTCGACCTTGTAAAGATAAGCATTCAGGTCTGTCTGCTGTTTACCTTTGCTCCTGCGCGCACTGCCCTTCTCTCCACATTTATGTGTTTGTTTGTTTGTTTATCTAATCTTTTGGGTTTTTATTTCTAATGAGGTCGACAAGTTGTCTATTTATTATTTTTTTTACTACGCATCAAGCTGCGCTGCTTGTCTTTGCTCCTGTGGGCTCGCGCACTCTCGCATTTTCCACTTATTTTTATTTTTGATTTATTTTGTCAATTTAAAAAAAAATACGCATCGTGCTGTGCTGTTTGTGTTTGCTTGAGTGCATTCGCGCGCTCTCGCTTTCTCCACTTTACAATTTTTTTTGTTATTATTTATCTATTCCTGAGAGTTTATCTTATTTTTTATTTATTTATTTAAATGAAGTCGACCAGTTGCCTGCCCTTCCTTCCATTATCCGTCACCGAGACAAACTGAACAAACTTCTGAGGTCGACCTTGTAAAGATAAGGATTCAGGTCTGTCTGCTGTTTACCTTTGCTCCTGCGCACACTGCCCTTCTCTCCACATTTATGTGTTTGTTTGTTTGTCTATCTAATCTTTTGGGTTTTTATTTCTAATGAGGTCGACCAGTTGTCTATTTATTATTTTTTTTACTACTCATCAAGCTGCGCTGCTTGTCTTTGCTCCTGTGTGCTCGCGCACTCTCGCCTTTTCCACTTATTTTTATTTTGATTTATTTTTGATTTATTTTGTCAATTTAAAAAAAATACGCATCGTGCTGTGCTGTTTGTGTTTGCTTGAGTGCATTCGCGCGCTCTCGCTTTCTGCACTTTACAATTTTTTTGTTATTATTTATCTATTCCTGAGAGTTTATCTTATTTTTTATTTGTTTATTTAAATGAAGTCGACCAGTTGCCTGCCTCCTTCCATTATCCGTCACCGAGACAAACTGAACAAAGTTCTGAGGTCGACCTTGTAAAGATAAGGATTCAGGTCTGTCTGCTGTTTACCTTTGCTCCTGCGCGCACTGCCCTTCTCTCCACATTTATGTGTTTGTTGTTTGTCTATCTAATCTTTTGGGTTTTTATTGCTAATGAGGTCGACCAGTTGTCTATTTATTATTTTTTTTACTATGCAACAAGCTGCGCTGCTTGTCTTTGCTCCTGTGTGCTCGCCGCACTATCGCCTTTTCCACTTATTTTTATTTTCGATTTATTTTTTGATTTATTTTGTCAATTTAAAAAAAAATACGCATCGTGCTGTGCTGTTTGTGTTTGCTGGAGTGCATTCGCGCGCTCTCGCTTTCTCCACTTTACAATTTTTTTTGTTATTATTTATCTATCCCTGAGAGTTTATCTTATTTTTTATTTGTTTATTTAAATGAAGTCGACCAGTTGCCTGCCCTTCCTTCCATTATCCGTCACCGAGACAAACTGAACAAAGTTCTGAGGTCGACCTTGTAAAGATAAGGATTCAGGTCTGTCTGCTGTTTACCTTTGCTCCTGCGCGCACTGCCCTTCTCTCCACATTTATGTGTTTGTTTGTTTGTCTATCTAATCTTTTGGGTTTTTATTTCTAATGAGGTCGACCAGTTGTCTATTTATTATTTTTTTTAGTACTCATCAAGCTGCGCTGGTTGTCTTTGCTCCTGTGTGCTCGCGCACTCTCGCCTTTTCCACTTATTTTTATTTTTGATTTATTTTTGATTTATTTTGTCAATTTAAAAAAAATACGCATCGTGCTGTGCTGTTTGTGTTTGCTTGAGTGCATTCGCGCGCTCTCGCTTTCTCCACTTTACAATTTTTTTGTTATTATTTATCTATTCCTGAGAGTTTATCTTATTTTTATTTGTTTATTTACATGAAGTCGACCAGCTTGCCTGCCCTTCCTTCCATTATCCGTCACCGAGACAAACTGAACAAAGTTCTGAGGTCGACCTTGTAAAGATAAGGATTCAGGTCTGTCTGCTGTTTACCTTTGCTCCTGCGCGCACTGCCCTTCTCTCCATATTTATGAGTTTGTTTGTTTGTCTATCTAATCTTTTGGGATTTATTTCTAATGAGGTCGACCAGTTGTCTATTTATTGTTTTTTTTACTACGCATCAAGCTGCGCTGCATGTCTTTGCTCCTGTGTGCTCGCGGACTCTCGCCTTTTTCCACTTATTTTTATTTTTGATTTATTTTTGATTTTATTTTGTCAATTTAAAAAAAAATACGCATCGTGCTGTGCTGTTTGTGTTTGCTTGAGTGCATTCGCGCGCTCTCGCGTTCTCCACTTTACAATTTTTTTGTTATTATTTATCTATTCCTGAGAGTTTATCTTATTTTTTATTTGTTTCTTTAAATGAAGTCGACCAGTTGCCTGCCCTTCCTTCCATTATCCGTCACCGAGACAAACTGAACAAAGTTCTGAGGTCGACCTTGTAGAGATAAGGATTCAGGTCTGTCTGCTGTTTACCTTTGCTCCTGCGCGCACAGCCCTTCTCTCCACATTTATGTGTTTGTTTGTTTGTCTATCTAATCTTTTGGGATTTTATTTCTAATGAGGTCGACCAGTTGTCTATTTATTATTTTTTTTACTACGCATCAAGCTGCGCTGCTTGTCTTTGCTCCTGTGTGCTCGCGGACTCTCGCCTTTTCCACTTATTTTTATTTTTTGATTTATTTTTGATTTATTTTGTCAATTTAAAAAAATACGCATCGTGCTGTGCTGTTTGTGTTTGCTTGAGTGCATTCGCGCGCTCTCGCTTTCTCCACTTTACAATTTTTTTGTTATTATTTATCTATTCCTGAGAGTTTATCTTATATTTTATTTGTTTATTTAAATGAAGTCGACCAGTTGCCTGCCCTTCCTTCCATTATCCGTCACCGAGACAAACTGAACAAGTACTGAGGTCGACCTTGTAAAGATAAGGATTCAGGTCTGTCTGCTGTTTACCTTTGCTCCTGCGCGCACTGCCCTTCTCTCCACATTTATGTGTTTGTTTGTTTGTCTTTCTAATCTTTTGGGTTTTTATTTCTAATGAGGTCGACCAGTTGTCTATTTATTATTTTTTTTACTACGCATCAAGCTGCGCTGCTTGTCAATGCTCCTGTGTGCTCGCGCACTCTCGCCTTTCCACTTATTTTTATTTTGATTTATTTTTTCAATTTTAAAAAAAAATACGCATCGTGCTGTGCTGTTTGAGTTTGCTTGAGTGCATTCGCGCGCTCTCGCTTTCTCCACTTTACAATTTTTTTGTTATTATTTATCTATTCCTGAGAGTTTATCTTATTTTTTATTTTTTATTTAAAAGAAGTCGACCAGTTGCCTGCCCTTCCTTCCATTATCCGTCACCGAGACAAACTGAGCAAAGTTCTGAGGTCGACCTTGTAAAGATAAGGATTCAGGTCTGTCTGCTGTTTACCTTTGCTCCTGCGCGCACTGCCCTTCTCTCCACATTTATGTGTTTGTTTGTTTGTCTATCTAATCTTTTGGGTTTTTATTTCTATTGAGGTCGACCAGTTGTGTATTTATTATTTTTTTTACTACGCATCAAGCTGCGCTGCTTGTATTTGCTCTGTGTGCTCGCGCACTCTCGCCTTTTCCACTTATTTTTATTTTTGATTTATTTTTGATATATTTTGTCAATTTTAAAAAAAATACGCATCGTGCTGTGCTGTTTGTGTTGCTTGAGTGCATTCGCGCGCTCCTCGCTTTCTCCACTTTACAATTTTTTTGTTATTATTTATCTATTCCGGAGAGTTTATCTTATTTTTTATTTGTTTATTTAAATGAAGTCGACCAGTTGCCTGCCCTTCCTTCCATTATCCGTCACCGAGACAAACTGAACAAAGTTCTGAGGTCGACCTTGTAAAGATAAGGATTCAGGTCTGTCTGCTGTTTACCTTTGCTCCTGCGCGCACTGCCCTTCTCTCCACATTTATGTGTTTGTTTGTTTGTCTATCTAATCTTTTGGGTTTTTATTTCTAATGAGGTCGACCAGTTGTCTATTTATTATTTTTTTAACTACGCATCAAGCTGCGCTGCTTGTCTTTGCTCCTGTGTGCTCGCGCACTCTCGCATTTTCCACTTATTTTTATTTTTGATTTATTTTGTCAATTTAAAAAAAATACGCATCGTGCTGTGCTGTTTGTGTTTGCTTGAGTGCATTCGCGCTCTCGCTTTCTCCACTTTACAATTTTATGTTATTATTTATCTATTCCTGAGAGTTTATCTTATTTTTTATTTGTTTATTTAAATGAAGTCGACCAGTTGCCTGCCCTTCCTTCCATTATCCGTCACGGAGACAAACTGAACAAAGTTCTGAGGTCGACCTTGTAAAGATAAGCATTCAGGTCTGTCTGCAGTTTACTTTTGCTCCTGCCCGCACTGCCATTCTCTCCACATTTATGTGATTGTTTTGTTTGTCTATCTAATTCTTTTGGGTTTTATTTCTAATGAGGGTCGACCAGTTGTCTATTTATTATTTTTTTTACTACGCATCAAGCTGCGCTGCTTGTCTTTGCTCCTGTGTGCTCGCGCACTCTCGCCTTTCCCACTTATTTTTATTTTTGATTTATTTTGATTTATTTTGTCAATTTTAAAAAAAAATACGCATCGTGCTGTGCTGTTTGTGTTTGCTTGAGTGCATTCGCGCGCTCTCCGCTTTCTCCACTTTACAATTTTTTTGTTATTATTTATCTATTCCTGAGAGTTTATCTTATTTTTTATTTGTTTATTTAAATGAAGTCGACCAGTTGCCTGCCCTTCCTTCCATTATCCGTCACCGAGACAAACTGAACAAAGTTCTGAGGTCGACCTTGTAAAGATAAGCATTCAGGTCTGTCTGCTGTTTACCTTTGCTCCTGCGCGCACTGCCTTCTCTCCACATTTATGTGTTTGTTTGTTTGTCTATCTAATCTTTTGGGTTTTTATTTATAATGAGGTCGACCAGTTGTCTATTTATTATTTTTTTTTACTACGCATCAAGCTGCGCTGCTTGTGTTTGCTCCTGTGTGCTCGCCCACTCTCGCCTTTTCCACTTATTTTTATTTTTGATTTATTTTGATTTATTTTGTCAATTTTAAAAAAAATACGCATCGTGCTGTGCTGTTTGTGTTTGCTTGAGTGCATTCGCGCGCTCTCGCTTCTCCACTTTACAATTTTTTTGTTATTATTTATCTATTCCTGAGAGTTTATCTTATTTTTTATTTGTTTATTTAAATGAAGTCGACCAGTTGCCTGCCCTTCCTTCCATTATCCGTCACCGAGACAAACTGAACAAAGTTCTGAGTCGACCTTGTAAAGATAAGGATTCAGGTCTGTCTGCTGTTTACCTTTGCTCCTGCGCGCACTGCCCTTCTCTCCACATTTATGTGTTTGTTTGTTTGTCTATCTAATCTTTTGGGTTTTTATTTCTAATGAGGTCGACCAGTTGTCTATTTATTATTTTTTTTACTACACCTCATTTGCGCTGCTTGTGTTTGCTCCTGTGTGCTCGCGCACTCTCGCCTTTCCCACTTATTTTTATTTTTGATTTATTTTGTCAATCTTAAAAAAAAATACGCATCGTGCTGTGCTGTTTTTGTTTGCTTGAGTGCATTCCGCGCGCTCTCGCTTTCGCCACTTTACAATTTTTATGTTATTATTTATCTATTCCTGAGAGTTTATCTTATTTTTTATTTGTTTATTTAAATGAAGTCGACCAGTTGCCTGCCCTTCCTTGCATTATCCGTCACCGAGACAAACTGAACAAAGTTCTGAGGTCGACCTTGTAAAGATAGGCATTCAGGTCTGTCTGCTGTTTACCTTTGCTCCTGCGCGCACTGCCCTTCTCTCCACATTTATGTGTTTGTTTGTTTGTCTATCTAATCTTTTGGGTTTTTATTTATAATGAGGTCGACCAGTTGTCTATTTATTATTTTTTTTTACTACGCATCAAGCTGCGCTGCTTGTGTTTGCTCCTGTGTGCTCGAGCACTCTCGCCTTTTCCACTTATTTTTATTTTTGATTTATTTTTGATTTATTTTGTCAATTTTAAAAAAAATACGCATCGTGCTGTGCTGTTTGTGTTTGCTTGAGTGCATTCGCGCGCTCTCGCTTTCTCCACTTTACAATTTTTTTGTTATTATTTATCTATTCCTGAGAGTTTATCTTATTTTTTATTTGTTTATTTAAATGAAGTCGACCAGTTGCCTGCCCTTCCTTCCATTATCCGTCACCAAGACAAACTGAACAAAGTTCTGAGGTCGACCTTGTAAAGATAAGGATTCAGGTCTGTCTGCTGTTTACCTTTGCTCCTGCGCGCACTGCCCTTCTCTCCACATTTATGTGTTTGTTTCTTTGTCTATCTAATCTTTTGGGTTTTTATTTCTAATGAGGTCGACCAGTTGTCTATTTATTATTTTTTTTACTACGCATCAAGCTGCGCTGCTTGTCTTTGCTCCTGTGTGCTCGCGCACTCTCGCCTTTTCCACTTATTTTTATTTTTGATTTATTTTTGATTTATTTTGTCAATTTAAAAAAAAAATACGCATCGTGCTGTGCTGTTTGTGTTTGCTTGAGTGCATTCGCGCGCTCTCGCTTTCTCCACTTTACAATTTTTTTTTTATTATTTATCTATTCCTGAGTGTTTATCTTGTTTTTTATTTGTTTATTTAAATGAAGTCGACCAGTTGCCTGCCCTTCCTTCCATTATCCGTCACCGAGACAAACTGAACAAAGTTCTGACGTCGACCTTGAAAAGATAAGGATTCAGGTCTGTCTGCTGTTTACCTTTGCTCCTGCGCGCACTGCCCTTCTCTCCACATTGATGTGTTTGTTTGTTTGTCTATCTAATCTTTTGGGTTTTTATTTCTAATGAGGTCGACTAGTTGTCTATTTATTATTTTTTTTACTACGCATCAAGCTGCGCTGCTTGTCTTTGCTCCTGTGTGCTCGCGCACTCTCGCCTTTTCCACTTATTTTTATTTTTGATTTATTTTTTGATTTATTTTGTCAATTTAAAAAAAAATACGCATCGTGCTGTGCTGTTTGTGTTTGCTTGAGTGCATTCGCGCGCTCTCGCTTTCTGCACTTTACAATTTTTTTGTATTATTTATCTATTCCTGAGAGTTTATCTTATTTTTTATTTGTTAATTTAAATGAAGTCGACCAGTTGCCTGCCCTTCCTTCCATTATCCGTCACCGAGACAAACTGAACAGAGTTCTGAGGTCGACCTTGTAAAGATAAGGATTCAGGTCTGTCTGCAGTTTACCTTTGCTCCTGCTCGCACTGCCCTTCTCTCCACATTTATGTGTTTGTTTGTTTGTCTATCTAATCTTTTGGGTTTTTATTTCTAATGAGGTCGACCAGTTGTCTATTTATTATTTTTTTTACTACGCATCAATTTGCGCTGCTTGTCTTTGCTCCTGTGTGCTCGCGCACTCTCGCCTTTTCCACTTATTTTTATTTTGATTTATTTTGTCAATTTTAAAAAAAAATACGCATCGTGCTGTGCTGTTTGTGTTTGCTTGAGTGCATTCGCGCGCTCTCGCTTTCTCCACTTTACAATTTTTTTGTTAATATTTATCTATTCCTGAGAGTTTATCTTATTTTTTATTTGTTTATTTAAATGAAGTCGACCAGTTGCCTGCCCTTCCTTCCATTATCCGTCACCGAGACAAACTGAACAAAGTTCTGAGGTCGACCTTGTAAAGATAAGCATTCAGGTCTGTCTGCTGTTTACCTTTGCTCCTGCGCGCACTGACCTTCTCTCCACATTTATGTGTTTGTTTGTTTGTCTATCTAATCTTTTGGGTTTTTATTTCTAATGAGGTCGACCAGTTGTCTATTTATTATTTTTTTACTACGCATCAAGCTGCGCTGCTTGTCTTTGCTCCTGTTTGCTCGTGCACTCCAACCTTTTCCACTTATTTTTATTTTTGATTTCTTTTTGATTTCTCTTGTCAATTTTAAAAAAATACGCATCGTGCTGTGCTGTTTGTGTTTGCTTGAGTGCATTCGCGCGCTCTCACGCTTTCTCCACTTTACAATTTTTTTGTTATTATTTATCTATTCCTGAGAGTTTATCTTATTTTTATTTGTTTATTTACATGAAGTCGACCAGTTGCCTGCCCTTCCTTCCATTATCCGTCACCGAGACAAACTGAACAAAGTTCTGAGGTCGACCTTGTAAAGATAAGGATTCAGGTCTGTCTGCTGTTTACCTTTGCTCCTGCGCGCACTGCCCTTCTCTCCATATTTATGAGTTTGTTTGTTTGTCTATCTAATCTTTTGGGATTTATTTCTAATGAGGTCGACCAGTTGTCTATTTATTGTTTTTTTTACTACGCATCAAGCTGCGCTGCATGTCTTTGCTCCTGTGTGCTCGCGGACTCTCGCCTTTTCCACTTATTTTTATTTTTGATTTATTTTTGATTTATTTTGTCAATTTAAAAAAAAATACGCATCGTGCTGTGCTGTTTGTGTTTGCTTGAGTGCATTCGCGCGCTCTCGCGTTCTCCACTTTACAATTTTTTTGTTATTATTTATCTATTCCTGAGAGTTTATCTTATTTTTTATTTGTTTCTTTAAATGAAGGTCGACCAGCTTGCCTGCCCTTCCTTCCATTATCCGTCACCGAGACAAACTGAACAAAGTTCTGAGGTCGACCTTGTAGAGATAAGGATTCAGGTCTGTCTGCTGTTTACCTTTGCTCCTGCGCGCACAGCCCTTCTCTCCACATTTATGTGTTTGTTTGTTTGTCTATCTAATCTTTTGGGATTTTGTTTCTAATGAGGTCGACCAGTTGTCTATTTATTATTTTTTTTACTACGCATCAAGCTGCGCTGCTTGTCTTTGCTCCTGTGTGCTCGCGGACTCTCGCCTTTTCCACTTATTTTTATTTTTGATTTATTTTTGATTTATTTTGTCAATTTAAAAAAAATACGCATCGTGCTGTGCTGTTTGTGTTTGCTTGAGTGCATTCGCGCGCTCTCGCTTTCTCCACTTTACAATTTTTTGTTATTATTTATCTATTCCTGAGAGTTTATCTTATTTTTATTTGTTTATTTACATGAAGTCGACCAGTTGCCTGCCCTTCCTTCCATTATCCGTCACCGAGAGAAACTGAACAAAGTTCTGAGGTCGACCTTGTAAAGATAAGGATTCAGGTCTGTCTGCTGTTTACCTTTGCTCCTGCGCGCACTGCCCTTCTTTCCACATTTATGTGTTTCTTTGTTTGTCTATCTTATCTTTTGGGTTTTTATTTCTAATGAGTCGACCAGTTGTCTATTTATTATTTTTTTTTTACTACGCATCAAGCTGCGCTGCTTGTCTTTGCTCCTGTGTGCTCGCGCACTCTCGCCTTTCCCACTTATTTTTATTTTTGATTTATTTTTGATTTATTTTGTCAATTTTTAAAAAAAAATACGCATCGTGCTGTGCTGTTTGTGTTTGCTTGAGTGCATTCGCGCGCGCTCGCTTTCTCCACTTACAATTTTTTGTTATTATTTATCTATTCCTGAGTGTTTATCTTATTTTTTATTTGTTTATTTAAATGAAGTCGACCAGTTGCCTGCCCTTCCTTCCATTATCCGTCACCGAGACAAACTGAACAAAGTTCTGAGGTCGACCTTGTAAAGATAAGGATTCAGGTCTGTCTGCTGTTACCTTTGCTCCTGCGCACACTGCCCTTCTCTCCACAATTATGTGTTTGTTTGTTTGTCTATCTAATCTTTTGGGTTTTTATTTCTAATGAGGTCGACCAGTTGTCTATTTATTATTTTTTTTACTACGCATCAAGCTGCGCTGCTTGTCTTTGCTCCTGTGTGCTCGCGCACTCTTGCCTTTTCCACTTATTTTTATTTTTGATTTATTTTTTCAATTTAAAAAAAAAATACGCATCGTGCTGTGCTGTTTGTGTTTGCTTGAGTGCATTCGCGCGCTCTCGCTTTCGCCACTTTACAATTTTTATGTTATTATTTATCTATTCCTGAGAGTTTATCTTATTTTTTATTTGTTTATTTAAATGAAGTCGACCAGTTGCCTGCCCTTCCTTCCATTATCCGTCACGGAGACAAACTGAACAAAGTTCTGAGGTCGACCTTGTAAAGATAAGCATTCAGGTCTGTCTGCAGTTTACCTTTGCTCCTGCCCGCACTGCCATTCTCTCCACATTTATGTGTTTGTTTGTTTGTCTATCTAATCTTTTGGGTTTTTATTTCTAATGAGGTCGACTAGTTGTCTATTTATTATTTTTTTTACTACGCATCAAGCTGCGCTGCTTGTCTTTGCTCCTGTGTGCTCGCGCACTCTCGCCTTTCCCACTTATTTTTATTTTTGATTTATTTTTGATTTATTTTGTCAATTTTAAAAAAAATACGCATCGTGCTGTGCTGTTTGTGTTTGCTTGAGTGCATTCGCGCGCCTCCTCGCTTTCTCCACTTTTACAATTTTTTTGTTATTATTTATCTATTCCTGAGAGTTTATCTTATTTTTTATTTGTTTATTTAAATGAAGTCGACCAGTTGCCTGCCCTTCCTTCCATTATCCGTCACCGAGACAAACTGAACAAACTTCTGAGGTCGACCTTGTAAAGATAAGCATTCAGGTCTGTCTGCTGTTTACCTTTGCTCCTGCGCGCACTGCCCTTCTCTCCACATTTATGTGTTTGTTTGTTTGTCTATCTAATCTTTTGGGTTTTTATTTATAATGAGGTCGACCAGTTGTCTATTTATTATTTTTTTTTACTACGCATCAAGCTACGCTGCTTGTGTTTGCTCCTGTGTGCTCGCGCACTCTCGCCTTTTCCACTTATTTTTATTTTTGATTTATTTTTGATTTATTTTGTCAATTTTAAAAAAAATACGCATCGTGCTGTGCTGTTTGTGTTTGCTTGAGTGCATTCGCGCGCTCTCGCTTTCTCCACTTTACAATTTTTTGTTATTATTTATCTATTCCTGAGAGTTTATCTTATTTTTTATTTGTTTTTTTAAATGAAGTCGACCAGTTGCCTGCCTTCCTTCCATTATCCGTCACCAAGACAAACTGAACAAAGTTCTGAGGTCGACCTTGTAAAGATAAGGATTCAGGTCTGTCTGCTGTTTACCTTTGCTCCTGCGCGCACTGCCCTTCTCTCCACATTTATGTGTTTGTTTCTTTGTCTATCTAATCTTTTGGGTTTTTATTTCTAATGAGGTCGACCAGTTGTCTATTTATTATTTTTTTTACTACGCATCAAGCTGCGCTGCTTGTCTTTGCTCCTGTGTGCTCGCGCACTCTCGCCTTTTCCACTTATTTTTATTTTTGATTTATTTTTGATTTATTTTGTCAATTTTAAAAAAAAAATACGCATCGTGCTGTGCTGTTTGTGTTTGCTTGAGTGCATTCGCGCGCTCTCAGCTTTCTCCACTTTACAATTTTTTTTGTTATTATTTATCTATTCCTGAGAGTTTATCTTATTTTTTATTTGTTTATTTAAATGAAGTCGACCAGTTGCCTGCCCTTCCTTCCATTATCCGTCACCGAGACAAACTGAACAAAGTTCTGAGGTCGACCTTGTAAAGATAAGCATTCAGGTCTGTCTGCTGTTTACCTTTGCTCCTGCCCGCACTGCCATTCTCTCCACATTTATGTGTTTGTTTGTTTGTCTATCTAATCTTTTGGGTTTTTATTTCTAATGAGGTCGACCAGTTGTCTATTCATTATTTTTTTTACTACGCATCAAGCTGCGCTGCTTGTCTTTGCTCCGGTGTGCTCGCGCACTCTCGCCTTTCCCACTTATTTTTATTTTGATTTATTTTTGATTTATTTTGTCAATTTAAAAAAAATACGCATCGTGCTGTGCTGTTTGTGTTTGCTTGAGTGCATTCGCGCGCTCTCGCTTTCTCCACTTTACAATTTTTTTGTTATTATTTATCTATTCCTGAGAGTTTATCTTATATTTTATTTGTTTATTTAAATGAAGTCGACCAGTTGCCTGCCCTTCCTTCCATTATCCGTCACCGAGACAAACTGAACAAAGTTCTGAGGTCGACCTTGTAAAGATAAGCATTCAGGTCTGTCTGCTGTTTACCTTTGCTCCTGCGCGCACTGCCCTTCTCTCCACATTTATGTGTTTGTTTGTTTGTTTATCTAATCTTTTGGGTTTTTATTTCTAATGAGGTCGACAAGTTGTCTATTTATTATTTTTTTTACTACGCATCAAGCTGCGCTGCTTGTCTTTGCTCCTGTGTGCTCGCGCACTCTCGCATTTTCCACTTATTTTTATTTTTGATTTATTTTGTCAATTTAAAAAAAAATACGCATCGTGCTGTGCTGTTTGTGTTTGCTGGAGTGCATTCGCGCGCTCTCGCTTTCTCCACTTTACAATTTTTTTGTTATTATTTATCTATCCCTGAGAGTTTATCTTATTTTTTATTTGTTTATTTAAATGAAGTCGACCAGTTGCCTGCCCTTCCTTCCATTATCCGTCACCGAGACAAACTGAACAAAGTTCTGAGGTCGACCTTGTAAAGATAAGGATTCAGGTCTGTCTGCTGTTTACTTTTGCTCCTGCGCGCACTGCCCTTCTCTCCACATTTATGTGTTTGTTTCTTTGTCTATCTAATCTTTTGGGTTTTTATTTCTAATGAGGTCGACCAGTTGTCTATTATTATTTTTTTTACTACGCATCAAGCTGCGCTGCTT